>NC_056738.1:246106297-246261297 GCF_019279795.1 Protopterus annectens
GAAGGAACCCCTCACTGCATATGAAACCACCTTGACAAGAGGAGCAGAGGATAATAGAGCCCTCAAGAAGTTCCATGCCCATGATACCAGACCAACAGCTGCCTACTACTGCTCAGAGTGTGGAAAGGACTTCCACTCCTGGATGGAATTGCACAGCCACAGAGGATACTGCTCTTATCAGTCCAACAGAGGTGCAAACCCATAATCCTTTGGGATTGAAGGATGCCTACTACTACATATTCCATTATCTAGGTGACTGCTTTATTTTAAGCTGACTATAGCAAAATTTACAAGCAATAGTTCAGACACTTTTGCAATATTTCTGGAATTCAGAAATCACTCAGCTACCAAATTCAGATCTGTGTCTAGATAAAGAGATTTGCTATAATTATTCTAGGCATTAGATTTTCCACAATAATCTCTTATCATAGTATAACAGATTATGACTTTTTTGCAAATCTCATAACAGAAGCATATAACAACAATGCATCATCCTTGTTATGCCCAACTCCCAACTATAGATGAGGAAAATACAGTAGCATTATCAAAAACTTTCCAAATGAGATTCACAACCCTTTGAACCCATGTATTTTAATACTAGTCTACAAAAAAAAAAATTCCACTGATAGCACAACCCACTTGCCAAGAGTTGAGGTCTCTCTTTTCTGTCCTACACATGAAATGCTTACCAAAAATACCTAAGTTGTGCCTTATGAGCTGTTTTATAGAATATCAAAGGATATTACCTATGGCTTCCATATGAAAAATGCAAGACATCAGCTGTGAGGAAATGTAGGCCATCCATATGGGCTTGAGACTCTTCAAAACATTCCTTAGACTGGTGGCTTTGCAGACTGAAACATATTATAGCAGTGCAAGATATCAGAAAGCAAAGAGGTTCCTATCTCTGTTACTTTTGCCAACCTGCCATGATCATCCTGAACCAGGTAAAACAAATTAATTTAACTCTTAAAGCATTTTTATTCTGGCAAAGTGGGTATTTAGGCAGTGAATGACCTTTCTGCTTCTCCTGGAATGGACTACACCTGCCTTTTTAGATATTTTGCATACTATCAATAACCTTTCCACCCCATAGAACATTTTTAGGGTAACCATTTGAAGTGTTGGGACTTGCTCATGAAGACTGAATGGCCAAAAAACAGACTTACACATACTATAGCCAAGATAACCATCTGTTGGAATACTCCCTTCTCTCCAGGGTATGGCGACCTTGGAATTAGTATATATATGTCTGGAGGTATGCAGGGGGACTTGCCTCCTGCAAAAAAAAAAAAAGTTTTAAAGGAGAAAAGAGAGATATTTCCAATTTACTCTTCTCCTGCATGTTTGGTCTGTTCTCAGCATGTTATCATTCAGCATTTTGAAATCCAACATTTCAATAGATAGACTCTGTTAGGCAAAGTGAACATTACAGCTTGAGAAACTCTTGTCTGCCAGGGATCATGGTGCTTCTGTTCAACACAGGAAGCCTCAGCACAATATGCACATCTACAAACTACTGAAGTCCAGTTCCAATATATTGAGAACATTCCTTCTGTTCCATGATTGACCCCCATAACTTGTTCACAACCACTGGCAACAGCATTGACCAGTCCATATTTATTAGAGAACTCATACTCATGTGTATGATTTATAATGACCTCAACCTCGAATTAGTAGAAGTCAAAATCATTCTCATCAAAACAAATATGTACTTTATCTCTAATTACAAGTCCCACTGTATATTCCTGGAGGAACATATTGAATACTGTAACAAGCTCCCCAGTCTAGAAGTGAAAAAAAAAAAACACTTTTTATTAGGATACTTAACTATCCAAATATAACTCATCCAACAAATGTTATGCTGAGGAATTTCTCAACATTTTATCAATTCCAGAACAGTTGAGCAAATACTTAATCATGCTACAAGAGGCCCAAAACACATTTTTTTATTCCCTGTACAATAGGCATCTTGCCTCTCTATTGCTAGCTCTAGTATTGTCCATCTTTTTGGTTCACCTAACCTTGGCTGCTCAGTGGTGTGCCCTGGACTAGAAAATTCCAGGTGCTAGCTACTATGCACCAAGAATGGGACTGGGCCAAGTGAGAAGCTAACATTATATAGTTTCAGTTTTGCAGGATTGACATAATCAGGTAATGTGTAATGGTGCTCTGAAGGTAACAGACCCACTTATCCAGTGATGTTATCCTCTGTGCCTTCCTACAACAACAGCAATGGCTCCCATATTGGCTCATGTAGCACCACTGGGAATTGCATTCCAGCTATTCTCCTGCAGATCCCCATCACCACTCTAAGTGGCCAGTAGAGCACTGTCTTATCACTCATGGTCAGATGCAATAGGAACTGAGCTGCTAGTCAAAGCTGCCACCTGATTTGTAGTCAGAGCTTTAGTGGGGCTAACTTAACTTCTTAGACTTTGTCTGAAGAAACTCCCCTGCCTTCTGTTCATCCCCACAAGTATTCTACTCCATATTTAAATCAGACTTTTCAGACCTAATGTTCAGCCTGAAGACCACCTTTCATATTCCCAGTAAGTCATCAACATGCAGAAATTCAGCAAAACCAAATCATTCAATTTTACTGACCCTAAATGGTCTGATCAGCATGAATCCATAAACACTGCCATCTCTGTTGTAAGTAATTATATTACCTATTACATCACTGTATGGAGAAAACTGTCTCCTTTCATGATAAGCAAAACAATAAATGCATCAACTATTTCATTGTGTGAGATAATAGAATGAACAAATTATAGAAAAAGAAGTATTAAGTGTTTCCAGTCTCACTTCATAAAGCAAAACCTAACCAAGTCAGTAGAAAAGTCAATAATGCTATGAAAAGCACCAAATCTGCCTGTGAGTATATTTTTTGCTATGTTCATTGAAAATTCACAGTAATATCCCACCATGCTCTGAAGTCATTATAGATGGTGCAATCCATACTGCCCCAGGTGCTCAGACCCTACAGGTACATCTTTGCTAATACATTCAGCTCTTCTATCATGCTACCTACAATACCCCCCAACCCCTATAAGAGCTCAGATTAACTACCCACATCAGTAACATTAAATACATCCCAACATCCTTTTCCAAAATAAAACAAAAAGAAAAACATCTCCAATGACATAGACAAGATACCCAGCTGCTAACTGACAAGTTTAAATCATCACCACACCAACCATCTCCTAAACATCTTCATTCAAAGAGTGGCTTCTCTGCTGACCTCAGCAGCTATACAGCCATCAGTCTCATTTATATTATTGCAGAACTAATCAATAAAGACACAGAAGTTCTACCTGCTCTAGACTCTTCAAAATTCATCTCTGTCAAGGGTACACTGTTAACTTCTTCAAAAAGGTAACTAACGTCCAGATAAAGGACTTCACATCCTAAATACTGCTCATCTGGAATTATCCAAATAATTTGATAACATTCCCTTCTGTGGCATGATAAATAAGCTAATCCTACTGAACATCAATCAATCTGTAGTTCACTGGACTGCTAACTACTATTAACCAGAATACAAATAACTAGAATAAATAGTATCCTTTCCAAATAGAAAACATGAAACTAGCAGCATCCCTCAAGGTTCTGTGCATGGCCTTCCCTTCTATGAAATATACTTCTCACAAGTACAGTTAAATGCTAATAACTTTTGACTAATTTAATTTGGAAATGACCACAAGCTAGAAATTATTCAAAATTCTATGTCACTTTCACTAATATTCCAACAGGGTCTTGCACAGCCTAAAACAATGGTGTGCTAATCATGATCTCACCCATTATTCAAAAAAGATGCAATATAGTCAACGTTCTGTAAAACTGGTACTCCTGCACAGCATCACAGAAATGAATTCACATTAAGGTTGACATTGTGATCTGGGATAAAGGAACTTAGATGGAAAATGAGCTATTTTTTTAAGTTGACATGCCTCTAATACTGTCAGAAAGTCCTTCTGCCTCCCATCTAATCTGTCATAGGTGCACATCCACATTGCAATACACTATTATTTCCCTTTAAACCAATCCACCGCATTGTACCATGCAATGCTTCTTTTGGCATGTACATCTCTAAATATAACATCTCTCACAGACAGAAAGACGCCTGCATTTTTAGAAAGACTCCTGCATTTTATAACCAAAAGAATCCAAGTTTTAAAGCCCCACCGTTATTCAGATAGTCCAAAAGCTTTGTTCTTATTTTCTTTGTCCTATTGTCTCTGGCAAAGTGATCTAAACCTTGCTGTCTAAGCCCTCTTTTGGTCCTCCTTTTTATAAAAAAAACTCCTTAGGTAATAGTAGTTCCAGAGACTTTGTTCTATAGCAAAATATCATGCCACAAAGCAGGGCTAAATTCATTACCCAGCTTCTCCCTCAAGTATGGAAAAAAACATTTCCTCTACTCATTAGTCAGTGAAAACCATGGCAACATTTAAACTTTATTTAGTTGAATAAATGGAATTCTGCAAATTCAGCACAGGAGCCATACCTCTCAACCTCTTAGAGCAAAAAATCTGGACAAAGCCGTGAATAATGGGGGGACAAAGGTCCCAAAATAGGGACAATTTTTAAGTATTGCTTTACAAATTAGAAAGTTGACAGAATAACATGTTTTTCATTAACATGAATTTTCTGAAAGGTATGAAGCCTGACACTCAAATGTTTGTCATTATTTTCGGAATTCAGTCTTTAATTATTTGCCAAAAAAACACAATTTTCTTAAAAAGTGGACAAAAAATATGAAGCAAAAAACTGGACATTCTGTGAAAATCTGTATAACTGAGAGGTATGACAGAAGTCACTGCCTACAAAACTCTCATTATACCAGACTAAATATTATCAAATGTCTATCTTCCTTATTCATTCCACTCTACAGTTTTCCTCCCCTTTCTCCAGTCTTTCTCTACTTCCCATCCCTCTAGCATAATCCAAGCTGAAAATATTGTATATTTATGTTACAAATTAACTCTACCTTTTAATTATCTGCCTCTTGAATCTTCTGAAGCATCAGCATGCCTTTAGTGGTTGTTTATCTATGACACTGTTGGGGAATTCTACAATGACTGACACATTACTGACTTAGTATAATCCTATGAATCTATGAATGAGTGACATTCTTATGCAAGAAACACACTGGACAACATGTTATGGTATCAGGACAATTAATGAATCGTGAATACAGCATAACGAACGTATAATTTACCATAGCTCTTTCTCAGATCACTTAACAAGGAATAAATAGCTAAGAGCAGATGAGAAAAAGAAAAAATGGGTTATGAAAAGATTTGCACAGTAAGGAGGTATTTTGTGTTTTAGTGCAGCAAATAAAAGCAAAAACAAATACAGCTGAAAATTATTTGTCAGTTTATTTAGCCCTTATGCATGCAAAATGTGATCATACAGTTCATAATGATCTGTAGCTGGCGGTCTTTCATTTTCATGTAATGCCACCCTGGGATCATGGTTTGTTTAATGAATATCTTACAACTATCAGTTTCTCCTCAATGCACAAAAGTATGCATTTCTGCAGGGGAAGTACAATGTACAGCTGTGTGGAAACAACCACAGTTCTCTCTTTGTACTACTGCTGTACCTTCATGTTCTGTAAATGTAAATTACTATTTTATTTTAATTTTGTATGATAGCCATATGTGACTATAATGTTCTACTTTGCTGATCTATTGTGCTTACACACTGTTTCCATTTCAGTTTTACAATAAATATGTTACCGTGCACTGTCATACCCACTGCACAGCCATATGACATGATTTTGGGCTGAAAAGCATCGCCATACCAATCAACATACTTGGATAACAAATAAATATGCATTATATATCACATTTTTTCATAAGAATAATAACATTTGATGATATGATATTGTGAAATATAATCATGTGGAAGACATCAAACCCTGTACCTTGTCTGAATGCAGGAAATATAGTTAAATGAAGTATACATCAAGTTAAACAACATCTTTCTCAAAAGAAATAAAAAACAGGAACAATTTTCAATAGACTTTCAGAATTTCCAAACAGATAAGGACTTTTCTGTGTTTTCACTTTAAGCAGTGACAAGAAGAAAAAGATTTCTAGGGGTCTATATTAGATAAATGAAAGTTTATCTAACCAAAAGCTCACATGAGCGAAAATCCAGAAAATCGAAACTGCAATTGTGGGTGCTGCCCCCCCCCGCTAAATATATATTCCAACTCCAAGATCACACTACAGTGAGGAAAAAGCAAATATTCCCATCTTCACTGTACCACGACCTCACAATTGCGGTTTCAAGTTTTGCAATGTTTGCTAATGTGAGCATTCGATTAGATAAACTTTCATTTATCTAATATAGCCCCATATTTGTAGACGGTTAACAATACTGCATTAGTGTATTTGAAATATGTCTAAATTTTTTTTTGATATATACTGCACAAGGAAAAGCATCACGGATCACATGTTAATTCCAAAAATTTTTTTAAAAACAAATAATGTTTATGATCCAAAAGACTTAACCAAGGCACACAGAACATGGTTGTTTCATGTAGACAGAATATGAAAAATAAGTAGATGTTAATTGCAACAAAAATCATCAATAGTGTATAAAAAAAGAAAGGAAATTCCAGAAGCGATTGCTCTCAGGAAAGGGGCATCATCCAAAATGCAGTCTGTCAGTGTGTGTGTGTGTGTGTGTGTGTGTGTGTGTGTGTGTGTGTGTGTGTGTGTGTGTGTGTGTGTTGTGCATTCACATATGATTTGTTTGACTTTACCATGGATTGCTCCAGTTTCCTCCTGCATCCCAAAAGCATACGAAAGGTTAAATGACATTCCTCAAAAACTGTGTGTGTGTGTGTGTGTGTGTGTGTGTGTGTGTGTGTGTGTGTGTGTGTGTGTGTGTGTGTGTGTGTGTATGTGCATACTAGGGCCAAAATACATTCCATCTATCTCTGCTGAGTAAGGCAACCAGTCAATCTGATTAAATGCAGTTACTGTCATTACCTCATTCTACCCAGTACAGGGAGAACATTTCAGAAGGCCAATCAGCTTAGTTTCTGCTACTCCTTTCTCTCTTTCCTTTCTTTCTTTCTACTTAAAAAAAAAAAAAAAAAAGCAGCAGAGACCTCCAAAGCCGACACCCAAGCAACTGCTACCCCAAAACAAAACACATGCAACACATAGCTCACAAAGCCAGTGAGTCGAACAGTCACAGCCCTTAAGGCTAAACAACAAACCTGATACACTTGTAATAGGTGACTCTATCGTTAGGCACACTGATATCCTGCTCACCAGGCTGAACAAGGAGAAGGTCACGGTGAGCTGCCTGTCGGGCGCTAGGATCCACCACATAACACAAGCACTCAGGTCACTCCAAGGCAAGTACAAATATGACTCAGTCATTGTCCATGCTGGTGTGAATGACCTGAGATGTACCTCCCTGGACTACATGAAAAGAGATATAGAGGAGCTCTCTGAGTATGTAGCCCAGGCCGTATGATCCTGACCTTGAGTAGCATCTTACCCTCACCAAGAATGATGCCACAATATAAAGACAAGATGATCAATTTCAACAATTGGCTTAAGTATTGGTGTCATTCAAAGGAGATCCAATGCCTGTCAGCCTGGGATGACATGCTCGACAAGCCGCAATGCTTCGCTAGGGACGGCTTGCACCTGTCACCCCGGGGCTTTCGGATATTGGCAAAGGCTCTTGCCACCCTCATAGTGCCTTTTTTAGGCAAGGCTCAGAAGACTAACCCACCTCCATAGGTATCACAAGGGATAAGAAACTAAGAGTAATGCTACTCAACGCCAGAAGTCTAAACCTCAAGATGCAGGCACTCGAAACTCTCCTTAGCATGGAGAACATCGATATCTGTGCAGTAACAGAAACCTGGTTCAAGGCTTCCGAGAGCACCCCAGCACTACCAGGTTATACCTCATACCATGCTTTTCGGCCCCAAATCTTGGACCGATCCACAAAAGGAGGGGGAGTATCAATATTCGTCAAAGATACCCACACCTCCAGGTTGGTGGCACAGCACGAAGCATCAGAGACTATCCATGTGCAACTAACAGTGGGTAAAACTGCCTTCCAGTTTATAGCCTGCTACAGACCACCCTCCCAAACCCAGGAACCCCACTCGGCCTTCCTGAGAACACTGGAAAATATGAAGGTCTCTCCAAACACCATTATATTGGGTGACTTCAACTACCCAAACATAGACTGGGAGCATTACTCTAGCTCCAACAATCTAGCCCAAAGGTTCCTAGAATTTATAAACTCAAATGCTATGGAACAACTTGTTACCTCTCCCACAAGAGGGGAAAACATACTGGACCTGATCATCAACAACATGGGGACTCTATACTCCAGACCAGAAGTGTATCCCTCACTGGTAAGATCAGACCATAAGCTAATCTCACTGGATATTCACATCCCGACCCCACCCCCTGCCCAGAAAACCACAGTGAAAAACTTCTCTAAAGCAAATTTTACACTCCTCAAAACCGAGGTGGAATCCTTCAAAGCCCCCGGGCCTGTGGAATATACAGCCCAGACTGCAGAATCCTTTATAAACGCATTCTATGAACACCTTCAGGAATTCATGGATCTTGCATTCCCAGATAAAACCAAGACCCAATCCTCCAAAGGCAGACGTCCTGTCTGGTCGACCCCAGCCATAAACAAACTATACAATAGAAGGAGGAAGCTGCTACATGATAGAGCAAAATCCCAAAAAGGGAAGGCATCTCTGATCAGTATTAGCAAAAAACTACGGGCACTCATAAAATCATCTAAGGCCAGCTTCGAGAGAAAAATTGCACAGGACACTAAGGATAATCACAAGGCTTTCTTTAGTTATGTTAGGAACCTGGATAGGAATTCCCAGATATGCTCAGAATTAGTCCAAAATGACAAAAAATACACCAAACCCACAGACATTGCCAACATCCTAGCTGACAGGTTTAGCGAAACCCCCCCCCCACCAAAAGGGCAAATATCTATCCCAGCAGAGTGCTGCCCCCCTGACATCTCAGATGCTCAGGTAAGAGCTGCCCTCTCCAAAGAAAAAAAACACAGCATCAATGGGACCAGACGGTGTCCCAGGCTGCATCCTACATGAACTCCAAGAAGAGCTAAATCCAAACATAAAACTACTGTTCAATCTCAGCCTTACTACAGGATATGTACCCAAAGAGTGGTGTACAGCAACAGTGATTCCTCTCCACAAAGGTGGTGCCTCAATGGATCCTGGAAACTATCGCCCTATAAGCTTGACTAGCTTGGTCTGCAAAGCTATGAAAAGGATCATCATGGACCTCATAAATAAAGATATTGGGGACCTACAGACACTGGATCCTACCCAGTTCGGCTTTGTTAAGGGCAGATCCTGCCTCTTAAACCTGGTCAATTTCTTTTAAACAGTCACCAAGGCCATTGACGAGGGGAAGGTGGTCCACACAGCCAACCTGGACCTCGCAAAAGCTTTCGATACAATACCCCACTCGGGCATTATAGATAAGCTCAGGAGCTTAAATATAAACCCCTATGTCACTAGATGGGTTGCAAACTGGCTCAAGGACAGAACCCACATGGTTAGAATTGCTGGAGCCATGTCAGACTCCAAACCAGTTACAAGTGGCGTCCCACAAGGTTCAGTCCTGGGACCTCTCTTGTTCAGTATATATTTCTCGGAGGTACAGGCCAACACAGAAGGACTGTGGCTGACCAAGTTCACAGATGACTGCAAACTGGGCGCCATAATCGACTCTCCAGCCGACACAAGCATTTTCCAAAAGGGCCTCATAGAAACAGACAACTGGTGCCAGAGCCATGGCCTCAAGCTAAATGCCAAAAAGTGTATAGTCATCCCCTTTGGCAAAAACAAAGTGCCCACAAATTACCACATAGGTGGTAATCCATTAAGTACAGAAGAAGTAATTAGGGACCTGGGGACCCAAGTTGATAGCAATCTCTCATTTGACAACCACGTGGCCAAAGTGGTTAGAAGAACATTTTATATAGCCCACCTAATCATGAAGGGATTCACATCTAGATCAAGGGAGGTCATTGTGCCTCTTTACTCATCCCTCATCAGGCTCATAATTGAGCACAATGCCCCTTTTGGGATGTACCTTACCAGACACCTGCAGCAACTGGAAAGACCCCAAAAGTACCTCACCAAGAGGATCAAAGGGCTCAAACAGATGCCATATGCTGCCCGGTTAAAGAAACTCCAGCTCTACTCAGTGGCATACCGCCTGCTCAGAGGTGACCTGTGCCTGACGTATAAGGCCATGTCCAACCCAGAATTAATGGACATGCTGCACCTCAGAAAATCCAAATCCCATCGAGCTACGCGCTCGAGAGACTTGAACCTCAGCACTGAAATAAATAGGACATGCTGGAGGGACAGATTCATAACCCAGAGGTTCCCTTCACTTTGGAATAAAATCCCAGTCCAGGTTAGGCAGAGTCCCTCATTGACTCTCTTCAAGAGGAATCTTGATGAGTGGATGGGAGATTGTAGGTTTACCCCGGGTATCACTTCTGTGTCACTGTTAGACAGAGGCACAGTATACTAACCTCGAAAAAGGGCATAGCAAAATTAATTTAAAATAGGTGGCGAAAGCCAAACATAGGCTTATAAATGCTCTAGGGCAGATAGCCTAGTATGAACCTATGAACATCCGCACTGCAACTCTTACAATGTTGTCTGCATGTCCTTCCTAAAGCTCTTATACCTAAATTCTTAAATAAGAAACAAGCAGAAAATAGCCATGTGAAATGGGACATGCATTGAATGTCCCAGAAATGCAATAGTGAAGCTCAGAACAGAGAGTCTTTAAATTCAGGTATTAAGAATATCCTAGTTTTGAAGCTGCAGTAGTTTGGAATGTGTCCCCTGCTGCAAGTACATCAAGGTTAAGGGTCTGTGTATATAAATAGCAAGGGTGTAGGGGGAGCCCTACCCATGTCTGTTAGAGTGCAGATGACAACTTTTCCTGTAAAAACATTTTAAAATTGTAAATCAGAGGTCAGAATGCACTTTGCAATTTAATCCTTGATTTTTCTGTATTTATAGTATCACATCACACATTTTCATTTGGATACTCCAACTAGCAATGCCATATGGATTGGATAGGTCGCTTGGTACAAACACATAGCAATGCAGTGTGGAGGTTAAGAATACAGAAAAAATGTTAACAACATTTATCATGCACTCAGAAAAGCTATCTGCAGCAAAAATAATGTGACAAATGCTTGGATTTAAAAAACACTTTTTCTTAAGTTAAATCCAAGTAAATTAGATTTATGTCGAGTACTTTTCCATTTTAGGTCTCCTGGGTTGTTTTTTTTTTTTTCCTGGAGGGTGTTGGGGTCATTTTAATAATCTGTATATTTTATTATTTTTTCATTGGTGTCTGAATAATTAATTATTGTATGGCTGCTAATCTGACATTTGTTTTTTGTTGTAAAAGTCTGTTGTCATGTTGTCATGATGATACTGTAAACACTGAGTAATGTAAAGTAAAAGGCATATCGTGTTAAAGGTCTTTTAATTACATTTTTAAAGTGAATGCCAAGATATGGTGTAAATCTAGAAAGAAACATAGAAAACATCTGCAATAGAGCAAATTTTAACAAGTTGCATGTTATGATTAAAAACAGCCAAGGCAGTATCACAGACTTATTGTGTAATGAGTTAATCAGGATGTCAGAGAAAGAATGTTGAACTCTGGGCAGCAAGTCAACATCAGTAAAGGAGGAGACCTCACTAACCTATAGTTCACATAGGAAGTAAGGTTATAGGTTAAGTCATTAAACATAGCCAGTGACAAAATGCTGCATTTTGCATTCAGAGTTTCCCCCAAGTAGAACAGCTGATAAATGCTATTTATGGCAATGCTATACATCTGAATGTCTCACTTACAGAACTTTATTTCCTGCCACTGACATAAATACTAAAATAAGTAAGTGTGCAGTTATTTCAGTAATTTTTTTGACTGCTCCACTGGTGTAGCATGCATCAATGAACTGCTTTAGGAAACTTCCAACACTTAAAAATGTAAGCATACTGGCAATAATTTTGTCAACAGGTAAATGGCATATAATGTTTATAACATTGTGCATATTAAGGTGAAGCACTTTATATTTGGCTTGTGGCTATAATGCAGATCATAATCTCAAAAGTAGGTATATATCATATATGGTAGAAGGGTCAACAAATACGTGCAACAGGAACTGACTGTCTCTACATACAAGCAGAACATCAGGCCTATGAAAGATTTAAACATTTGAATGCAGGACTTTTTCATAAGGAAAGTAAAAGGTGTCTAATAGAATTATTGAAGTAAGAAGGGTAAAATAAATGACTCTGACTGGCTACAGCATATTGGCAACCAGTGGAATAAGAATGAGAAATCAACAAATGAATAGCTGCAAATACCGTCCAATAAAGAAATGTTATGAAGCAACCCAATTTCACCCAAAATAAATAAATAAGCAAGCAAATAAAGAAGACCATGTTCCGCAATTATACACTGACAACATTACCAAGTACAAAATAATAAAATCTCCCTTGGGTCTCAGTCCAGCTGTACATTCACAGTAAACAAAAGCAATAAGTAAATAAATAAATCATAGTATTATATACAGTAATAGCCAAACATTTTCAACACCTTTTCAAAATCATATATATGTGCATAGGTTTTAATGCAATAAGTGAGTCCCCGGGATTCAATAAAATTAATATTGGTTCTGTGTAAAGCCTATATGGACTTTTTTATCTTTATAAGATGTTTGCATGGTGTGGCGGTGTTAGCGATGCCGAGCTGCGCTTATACATATACAGCAGACATCTGGTATATATCTAAAAATAGAAACCAGATGTAATCAACTGTTTTTTTTTGTTTTTTTTTTTGTTTTCTTCCTGTTTGCGTGGTGCGGCATGATGCTTAGCAATGCCAAGCTGCACTTACACATATATAGCAGCCATCTATTATATATTTAAAAATGGAAACTGGATGTAATCAATTTACATTTTTTTTCCTCCTGCTTGTTTGTATGTTGTGGAGCAGTGCTTAGCAACACTGCTAGACATCTAAAAATAGAAACTGGATGTATTCAGTTGTTGTAGTTCTGTTGTGCTTAGCAATTTATAAACCCATGCAGTGAAGTTACACAATGCTGACACCTTAGTATTTCATGTGAAGATATACTGCATTGCTCTCCTATCCAAGTGGCTAGATAGGTTGAGTCATGACTTACAGTGTAACAGGTCCTGGGTTCAAGCCCTGAGCAGTCATATGTTTTACATTTATTGCTGTGAAAATGCATCAGGTGACTGAAACATCAGTTTAATTCAGAAATAAAAAATTGTTACATTTAGAAATGCTGCACAATGCTAAGCAACACTAAAACATGGTCAACAGTCTACAACATTTGTGCATTGCTAAGCTCCACTTAAACATGGTTTGTGTGGTTTGTGCAATGCTAAGCAACATGATGCTTTTTTGAAAGTTACAGTATGATGTGTAATGGTAGGAATGCAGCCTATATAAATGCCAGTAGATGAGAATTTCGCAACCTTCATTGGAGTCTTCACTTGGCTGACGATATGCTTGGTGCTGTTGGAGAGGGAGTATGCTTTCAGGTGCAGAGTTTGGGGGTACAGGAGCCCAAATATTTTGTTGAACGCCTGGTTAAGATCTATGAACCTTGGCTGCTGCAGGTCAATTACCAGTGCTCAGAGTGTAAGTCTGAGGCCTGGGATTGGTTGGCTAGGGAACTTACCAGTGCTACTGGTATCCCCCACACTGGTGAGCAGTATCATCACCACTATGACTGCCTGAGGTGTAAGAAGAGGGGAACCTTGGACACCTGGGTCCAAGTAGGTAGGTAGGGCTGGGCAGACTCCACAGATATGTAAGTATGTTTGGCAGTACTTTAGAAATGTGCAAGCTGAATCTGTGCAAAACTGGTATGCATAATGGTTTGCTTCTCATACAAAAGCTTCAGAATAGAGGGCTTGCAATGTCCAGTCCCATACAGGGTGCCTGGTAAGGATGAGGCGAGAGTGTGGTAAGTAGGGAAACATCAAAGTAATAATTTAATGCATAACATAGTTTTATAATATCTCAAAAACAGTAAAAAAAAGAAGAATAATAACTGCAATAAAAATAACTTCTATGTAAAAAAATTCTATGACAAATAAAATGGCTGGAAAGAACCACACTGACACTGAACAGTTATTAAGTGCTTGCATTCATGTTAGTTGAACAGAACTTCATCAGAATACAAGAAAAGACAGTGGTCTTAAGTATAAATATGACGAAAGGAGTAAAAACAAAGTTCATTGGACTATTTGTATTTCTTGTGAATAACATTTGCTACTGTCTTCATTTTTCTCCGTGTATATTGAAGATCATTTTATAATAAATTATTTACAGAGTTTGTAGTCTTAACAGTCAGGTATGACATACCTGGAACATCTAGCATGTTTAGTAATGTGTCACTGCCTACCTGAAATGGTAAATCCACTTAAATCAAGTACACATGCATTACTGTGTAGTATAGCTTCCAAACATCTGTTAATGTTGGGGTCTACCCAGATTAAGAGTCACTGTTCTAGTTTGTTCATTGTGTGAAATATACTGTAGGTTGTACTTAATTAATGGGCAGAGTATATGAGATATTTATTAGACATCTTTCACAGTTATCCATGTTATACATGCCTGACTTGAAGCTACATTAATCAATACATTTTAAAAGGTGATGGTGCTTTGATATGTAATGTTTTCAAATAAGAAGTGTTCACTATTACTGTATTCACCACACGTGTTCTAATCTAACACCTGTCAACTGTTAAATCAAAATGAATAAAGAATGCAGCAAAAACTGTCTGAAACAAATGTAGTACAATACCCAGAGTAAGATTCAATCCTGTGTTCTGGCCATTTTGTCTGAAATAATGCTATATATTCCACCCAGTCAAGGAGCAAGGTATATGGGTAAGGTAGCTGAAGTCCTAGGCAGCTATCCCTATGTATAAATGCCAGGTTTTAAAGAACAATATTTATAAAGTTTAAAACAGGATTGTGCTGTGATAAGTGATATTTCAAATAAGTGTGCATTATTCCTGTATTTACTACCTGTGTGTTCTAATCTGACACCAGGCAACTGTTAAATGTAAATGAATAAAATGGCAGAAACAACTGTCTGAAATAAATGTAGTGCAATACCCATAGTAAGGTTCTCGCCTGTGTTCTGGCCATTTTGTCTGAAATGATGATGTATATTCCACCCAGTCAAGGAACAAGGTATATGGGTAAGGTAGTTGAAGGCCTGGGCAGCTTTCCATTTGTATAAATGACAGATTTTAAGGAACATTATCAATAAAGTTTAAAATAGAAGTGTGCTCTGATAAGCAATCCTTTTAAATAAATGTGCATTATTACTGTATTCACTGCATGTATGTTCTAATCTGACCAGTCAACTGTTAAATTAAGTGCACATTGTTTCTGTAGTCACAGCTTGTGGGTTCTAATCTCATGGCAGCCAACTAAGAACTGGCCAGCTGTCTAGTCTACTTAGTGCATACAACATACTTCTTAACTGTTATGATTTTTGAGAATGTAATGTGTAGTGCTCTATATGTATGTCCTTGATTAGCAGATAAATGACATTACTTGGAATGCAATTTATTGGCAAATCCATTATAAGAACACCTTGCTACTAATGTATGAACACATTATGTACAAATGTTCCCTGTAGTTATGCCTCTGTACCACCATGTGTTAAGGCTTGGTCCATACTGCCACATGCTAACAGGTTGAGAGTTATGTATGTGCAACATCATGTATATAATAGTTGCAGTCCCTGTACTCACAACTGAAATTGTACATATGCAGAAGTATGTAGTAGTAGTAGCCTGTGTAGTAATATTACTTGTGAAGTAATTAATGGTATTTTTTCTCCCTCACTCCACCACTTCACTTTTTTATTTTATTAATGTAATTTATTATTATGATTTGATATTAATATATTTTTGTAACTACCTCTTATGTTGGCCTTATGTATAATTTCATATCACAGGACCAGTAAAAGGTATAGTGCTGACAGTCCCATGGGGGAGGACTTCAGTCACACTGCTACTGTGTCTGGTGTCAATGGGACTGGGATTCCACAACACCCTCCCCAACCAAGGTGTTGATCCCCATTTTGTGTCACACACCAACCCTATCTGCTGTCTTGTCTGTCTACAAAAGCTTCCTCACCTTCCCAACATACCTCACCCACACATACCTATGGCCCTTCCCTAACATTCCACTCTCACCTTAAAAAAAAGCAATGGACACCTGTCCTAAGAAAATATCGTCCCATACATAGCTCTCCATTTCGCACACTTGTCCACTGGACATGCTTAAGTTACTCCAATTGGCTTGACAACACACTTCTGTTGTCTTAACCTCTCTCTCTGGGGGTGACAATCCAAATTCAGCTAAAAATTCTGTTAAAGTGCAGAGTTGTTGCTGTACAAGAAATGGATAGCTATGATTTTTTTCCTACACCCTTCCTGCACATAACTACCTGCCTTTCAATATGTTTTCCCCCTGCATGAACCCCATTTCACCACTGTCCTATCTCCCCATTTTTCTTTCTTTATAGATTTTTTGCATGATGTGCTGCAATGCTTAGCTATGCTAAATAGTGCTACAGTGATATATGCTTTTGAAAAAATATTAATTACATTAGAAAAGTATACTTGCACCCTATTCTGAACCTAGGACCATCATACCTGCAGAACAGTGGATCAACCCACCAAGCCACACAACTGCTGCTTAATGGAGATGTTTTAATAAAACATAGTAATGCTCAAATTCCTGTCATTAAGCGTGTTTAAGTGATGCTCTGCATTGGGCCCACCTTGCAAATCAGCTAAGAGATTAAGAGAAACTAGTATTGTAATTTAGACTCTAGTACAGAAATACATCAGTATAAAGCCATACACATAACAACAGACATAAGTGAAATCTCTAATAGCAGGTAACCCTGCAATTATGTACAACATGTAAAAATGCACTTGCTAAAACATTAATGGAAAAATAGGATATTAACTGGGACTCTGGTAGACAAATATAGCACTCTAAAGCCATACACATAATAATAGTTATAAGTGAGGTATGTAACAGCAGATAACTGTGGAATGATATCTACAACATGTAAAAATACACCTGTCGTAACAGTGACTCTGTAGTTCAGTATGTATAATGCATTGAGAAAGTTAGCTTTTGGTACACATGGTCCTGGATTCAACTACAGTTGCATCTAGATTTGAAAATACATGTATGTGGACATCAGCATTATAAATTGTGATATATATGTCTGTCTCATCACCTATTTATCCACTCAAAGCAGTATAGATGGAATGTCTATTTCTAAATAATAGAAGTCAAAGGCCTAAAGATAGAACCACTCTTAACTACTCCTATTACAACACTAGAAAGTGCAAAGAATGTCAGGTCATACATTATCCTGAGTTTCCAGAAGATTTTAAAGTGTATACTGAAATTATGGCCCAGTGATAACAGACTGTTGCCCACAAGGATTTGCTAGTGATAGGACAGATAACCACAACTGCACAAGTAACATACATATATGGAGGTTGTGCTAGACACAAGTGTTGCCAGCACACAAGTAACAAGGGACTACCATCACATAACACGTGACTTGGCAGTTGTCCAACTGTTGTACCCTCTACCTTTTTCTAGGACACACCAAGCATTTTGCCATTTATTCTGTTATTGATACCGTTGGCTAACATTCTTACCTTAAACACATAACTTAATTTCCAGTGGGATGGTTTCCCTCAATCTGACTCTGCCTATGCAACAAGACTGCCACAGGACCTATACTTAATCTTAAACCTTGTTGCCCTGCAATGTGTTCACCATCTCTGCCTTTGCCTATTGCCTGAAGCATCAGTTTCAGCTTCATCCTGTAGCACACACATCTGTATTTAAAAAGTAACTGCTACAGGCATTCTCTCTGCAATGACATAGTATCTTTATCTCAGTAATTTCCACCCTGATATATGAGAAAGGGGGTGTAATCTACATTGAGACTATATATATTTGTTCAGTAGTTGCATGGAATTGGCTGATTATACTGCAAATCAGCTGTGTAGGCTGCAATTAGCATTTCAGAAGCACAGATTGGTTCGGAGACAATCACTTGCTAATGAGAACCATGTTAAAAAGGCAAACATCAAGATAGGGGAATGTGTATGAGAGTTACTTTGCAGCACAAACTCATTGGTACAACATTTATATACCTGTACCTTTCAACAGGGAAGTATTGTACTCCATCAGGTATGCAGATGACATTGTGATCTGTAGTGAGAGTAGCGAACAGGTGGATGAGACCCTGGAGAGGTGGAAATATGCTCTAGAAAGAAAATGAATGAAGGTCAGCAGGATTTACACAGAATATATGTGTGTGAATGAGAGGGAGGATAGAGGAATAGTGAGGATGCAGGAAGTAGAGGTGGCGAAGGTGGATGAGTTTAAATACTTGGGTTCAACAGTTCAGAGTAATGGTGAGTGTGGAAGAGAGGTGAATAAGAGAGTACATGTAGGATGGAGTGGTTGGAGAAGAGTGTCAGGAGTAATTTTGGACACACAAGTACCAGTAAGAGTGAAAGGGAAGGTCTACAAGTAAGTAGTGAGACCAGTTATGTTATATGGGTTGGAGACAGGGGCATTGACAAAAAGGCAGGAGTCAGAGCTGGACGTGGCAGAGTTAAAGATGTTAAGATTTGCACTGGGTGTGAGGAGGGTGGACAGGATTAGGAAAAAGTATACTAGAGGGTCAGCCCAGGTTGGAAGGTTTGGAGACAAAGCCAGAGAGGCAAGATTACGTTGGTTTGGACATGTGCTGAGGAGTGATGCAGAATATATTGGGAAAAACATGCTAAGGATGAAGCTGCCAGGTAACAGGAAAAGAGGAAGGCCTAAGATAAGGTTTATGGATGTGGTGAGAGAAGACATGCAGGTGGTTGGTGTGACAGAGCAAGATGCAGAGGACAGGAAGAAATGGAAACAGATGATCTGCTGTGGTGACCCCTAACGGGAGCAGCTGAAAGAAGAAGAAGGTATGTAACCATTTTGTTTCCAACATAATGCATATGTTTGAATATACTTATGGGGAAAAGGGATTACATCATTAATCCTTTCTTAGAACTGTACTGATGACATGTCATTGATATCCAGATGTATTACACCTACAGAGGAGCTAGAGTACACTGAATGTAAATGCTTTGTGGTAATTAGGTACACTGGTCACCTGGAAATTTCCCTTGATAGCAGTTGTAATAGTACACTGTTATTTGTTTGTCATGGTTGTTTTTATATATTATAAGGTGGGGGGGTTACTCCTAGAGGCCACACTACAATGGACACCTGTGTTGTGTGTGATCATACATCAGTATCTTTCACGGCACAAACAGGAATAGTTTACTATTGCTACTATCCTACTTGCATACACACCTTTTGCATGTTTGCACACTATTGAATGTGACATGTGTAATCAAACAGTCAATACTGCTAGCCATCCTTTATTGATGTATCTCTACATACCTTACTCCCAGGTACGTGATCATGACATATGCTCCCATTTTGTTGTCTTTCTGGAAATATGTATCCCTGACATCTGGGCCCTTTTACAGACACTGAAAAGGACATCAACCTGGAGGCCTTGCATCAACACCATCAACTTCTGCTGTCCAGGGAGGGCAAATAGGGGAAGAGCAGGCAGCATTGTGGGCTGCCTTGTCCTGGCTGTGAATGCCCTCAGTCACCACAGCAGGACATATGAGCAGATATGACACCGTGCCACTGATATGATCAATACCGCATGCAGAAGAGCAGCAGATGTAGCCAGGGATCATGCTGTCATTGGTGGAGGGCCTGCAGCAGAACAACTACTGTCAGCCACTGAGGAATTCCTAGTGAACCTAGGAAAATAGGAGAGCTCCCAGGCATCCATCACACAGTATATCATGGGTATAGGTGCCACTGTTTCCATGCAATAGGAGCATCTGGTTATGCTTAGTTGGATCAGCATTGGAATACTGTAGCATTCAATGTGTCAGGATGTACATAGTTTTATATGGGTGTCATGTGTTTTTTTTTTTGGGAGGGGAGGGGGTTTGCAACACTTTGCTTTGAATGTCATGCAGATTGTGAACAACATACCAATTAACATAGTCGCTACTGTAAATGTGGGATCTTTGGATGTATTACCCTGTTATAGTGCAACATGTGGTGCTGTTTTAGTTTTCTCTCCCTCAAATTTTCACAGGACAGTCAGGAATCAGACGAGGCTGTGCTCCTACTCCTAGTAAGTGCAATACTGTTTTGTTAGAGATGTAGATTTACTACAATGTATTCACTGAAGTGTCATCCCAGGCCTGATGGATGGATTGATGTACTGTCTGCATGATTGCCAACTGCACAGATATTTTCTGACTGCACACAGTTTAGACTCATACCTATGCCTTGTAGGTGTGAGCACACTGAAAGATTTGACAGTATTGTCAGGACATTACAGATTGCTATATGTGTCAGCTTCACAGAGTTTTTCCAAACGTCAACAGTGTACATCATTGTTTCTCATGAGAATCCTGTCTAAAAAGATTTTATTTACAAACAACTACAAATGTTTTTAGAAAATAATGTCTTCATATCTTATTATATAAGGCTGAGGTTAAACAAGTCTGTAATAGTGACAGCAATGTGTACAGCTTAACATATACTGCAACATAGTATTACAGAGCATAGTATTATATTGCAGCATAGTATTACAGAGCATAGTATTGCAGGTATTAATATACTGCTTTTTCCTTTTTATCACAGGTGACTAGCAGGGTTGGTCTATGTCCCCTTCACAACCTGATGTCAGTATCTCTTCAAACTCTGATGATGATAGTGGTGAAAGTGAGGTAAGAGATGGGGTTGAAGGGGCTGAATCTGTCACTGAGGTTTGCATCCCTCTTTTGCCCTCATTATCAGTGTACACAATCAGTATGCCTGTGCATACCCAGTCCCCTAAGGCCACAGATATTGGACAGTCAGAGGGTGGGGACATTGACCAGGAAAGTGTGGCTACTATGGCTGCAGTCAGTGTCAATATTGGCCATAACCAAAGAGCTGGTGAGGTTCCACACAGGCGGATTGATAAGGGTACTTGTAGGATGCCTGCTGTCCCTCCACCACCTGTTGCAGGTGTCTCATCATGTGTCACTTAGCATATGTTTAGGGCCATCATGGAGGCACAGACACATTCTGAAAGAACTCCAGATGAATGCTTAGGGTTATGGATGCAGCACAGTCTGACATCTGTTACTGCACCAAAACATTGCTGATGCACTGGATCAGTTAACTGATGCAGTGGAAAGAAGTTGGTCTGAGACAGATCATACACTATCTGTCTTGGAACACACATTGTCTGTGATGGAACGTCTGGTTGGAGTTGAGCATCGGACTCCTGGACATTGGTCAGAAACTACATCAGCTGATAGTCCACGTGGCCCTGCACAATTACCTCCCATAGTGGCAATACATCCACCAGTCCAGAGGGGAGTGTGCTGTCCTTGCCAAGACATGGCAGGCCATGGGCTCATGGTCCTGAGTATTCCCATGGAAAACAAGGTCCCAGCAGACAGAAGTCAACCTCAGGTAGTAGCCCCACTGCTGATCTTGGGCATGGAGGTGCCAGTGCAACTCCTAGCAGAGCCGGTTTTTGTGTTCGGGGTGGAGACAGTGAACTGTCACCTCTACCATGCATGGCTCAAATCTGTCCAACATACAGACATGTAGTGCTAGCACAGAGCTTGACTGTGGTCATGCAGACACTCACACACCTCTGTCATAATCAGGTCACCTACAGACACTTACACCACATTTCCATGGTCCATCTTGCCTGCTTCCCTTCCTGACTCACACACATGCTTGCCAACCTATTGAGTCAGCCTAGGCCTCCTGCACCCTGACAAAACACCCTGTGCAAGTGATGATACCTGTGCCACATCCATGTCATCCGTGTCACTGATGCAGGGAAATAAAGCTATGTGTCTGATGCACAGGGTAACTATATAAATTACTATGTATTTGTTTCATCCATTGTTGCCTTTGAGATGCTACTTGTACTGGTCACTGACTGATATTGTTTGCTGCCATTTGTAATGAGTCAACCACATTATTTTGTGTACATTATGTTGGATGGTGTTGTAATGACTGTATACTACACAATGAAAGGAGTCTCATAGAAATGAAATATTTATATTTCAATTGCGGGATTGTGTTGGACACACCTATGGGTACACAGCTACAATAAAACCATAAATGTTAGAGCACAGGATGGAATGTCAGCACAGAAGAAAAACATCTTCAAAAAGGTAAAGCAGTATAGGTACATGGCTCCATAGGTTCATATGTGTATATTGGGCTAACAAGAACAGTAGTTTCTTTCAGCCTAGTCATGCATCCCTAATCCCTGACAAAGTCTGATACCCTTGATAAGTTTAAGCAGGGTTTTGGGATCTTAGACATCTACTAGCTGTGGTGTGGGAGATGAACCATCTACAATTTTCCTGTGTCCATTAGACACGTGTCCTAAACCAGTTATGATTGTCTTGTTCTGCAGCCCATTGTGTAACTTACACATGATGTGCATTACAGTGGAAGTGTGCTTCACATGGATGGGGAGCCTGTTACATATAGGGTGTAGTGTCTGTGTTACATACCTGTCTCTCCAGTATGTCCTATTTCCACCACAGTCACGGTGTAGGTGCTCAGAACAGGTAATCCTCACCCTAGTCCTTTCTTGGATATGCAGGAGGTACACAGTGGGATCTGACACCTCCCTGTATTAGACCCAAAATCAGAAAAAAGGCCAGCACCAAGGAAGGTTCAAAAGTAGTTTAATAAAACTGAAACTAGACCGGTTTCAGCAGCAAGGCTTTCATCAGTAGTATAGTCAGCAAAAAGCACTTAGTCATCATCTTATATAATGTTCTCTAAGGCATCTATATGACATCACTTCCTGATAAGTCAAAAATGCAAACAAGGCAAAAGTAATTGAAAAATACAATCAAGGCAAAAGTAATTGAAAAATACATAGTTCAGTAAACAAAAAAGTTTGCCTAAGTTGCATGCATATCTCCAGATTATAATGAAAAAATCCAAAGAGACACAGTATACTGGTATATCAATGATAATAAACAAACTTAATAAAAAACATACAATAAAGGGTAAATGCCCAAAAATAAACCCGAAGCAAAAGTCAGGTTATAAGAATTCTGGTGTTGAATACCAGCCACAGTATCCTAAAATGAGCTGAAATGCAAAAACCTAAGCAATGCAACCTGATAAGAAATAAGTACATATACGTAATGCAAGTGATGGTTAATTACAAATTACAATTTATCATTTAATCCAGGAGGGAAAAGCCCCCCAAGTTTAATGATCCACCTTTTTTCTTTGGTATTTAGGATATCATGCCAACCTGTTTTAAAAGATCGATTCCTATGATATGATCAATGATGGTGAATGTAAATTTGGCAGTGGGATGTTTGATAACATGTCTATATAGTGCATTAGTTAATCTTCTGTTTCTAATGTCACCAAGGTGTTCAGAGATCCTGACACGAAACTGTCTAGACGTTTGGCCAATATAAAATGCATGACATGTACATGTGGCAAGATAAATAATCCAGTCTGAACTGCAGTTACCAAAAACTGTATGTCGTATATTTGTCCAGTGTTCCTACTAGTGAAAGAAGTAGTTTTGAAAATATAGTTACAAAAACTGCAATGTCCACATGGATAAATGCCTGAAAGTTTATCTCCAGTAAGGGTTCTTTGAGTTGGAGTGTGATCCATGACCCTGGTTTTTTTATAGTGTGAAAATAGATTCCCTAAAGTTTTGCCTTTCCTATAGGAAAAATAACATCGTTCTCCCAGATAATCTTCCAACAGTGGATGAGAATTCAATATATTCCAGTGAGTATTAATAATATTTACTAAATTGGCACTATTCCTGCCATAAGTGGTGACAAATCTACATACATCTGATTCCTCATTATGAGTTTTGGTATTGTATTGGAGAAGAGAATCCCTGGATTTAGCATTACTAAATTGGACTGCTGACTCAATAGTACGAGTGGAATAACCTCTGGACAAAAATCTCTTGGTTAGATCCATTTGATGACTCTGAAGATCATCCACTGAGGAACAGATCCTTTTCATCCGCACAAACTGTGATTTCGGTATGTTCCGAATAATATGTTTCGGATGAAAACTATCAGCATGTAGAAGGGTATTATATTGTGAGAATTTTCTGTGTACGGACGTTCTAAGAGTGTTATCCTCCTGTCGAATTAAATTGACATCCAAATAACTGATTGCACTCCTATTATATTCCACAGTGAATTCGATACCCCAGATGTTCCCATTCAAATGTTGAATAAATTCCTGGAGGTATTCCTCACCTCCTTTCCATATAAGCCAACAGTCGTCCAGGTATCTTCTCCATATATCAATCTCAGGTAGATATATGTTGTGCAAAGGGTCATATAAAATCATATCTTCCATGTAGCCCATAAAAGGATCAGCATAAATGGGTGCAAAGGATGCACCCATAGCCGTATTCTGTAGTTGCCAATAGCAGTTTTGTTGGAAATAAAAACATTTTTAGTTAGAATGTGTTCAGCCATACACAACAATAAGGTGTTCATCCCTGGGGGGTATAAATTGGTTTTATTTAGCCAGTATTCCAAGGCATTAATACCCACCCAATGAGGGATGCTGGTATAAAGCGAGGATACATCAAGGGTACACATAAGCCATTCAGGGTCCAATTGAGACTCGGAGACTATCTGCAAAAATTCAGTCGTGTCCTTGATTCTTGCTCTAACACATGTTAACAGTGGTTTCAATTTTTCAATTAGAAAACAGACAAGGGTTCAGTGAGTGACCCAATGCCAGATACAATCGGTCTGCCTGGTGGCTGATCAATGGACTTATGAATCTTAGGAAGTAGATAGAGTTGTTGTTTCGTAGGATCCTTAACCGTCAAATGAGTTTTGGTTTTATCAGAGATAATTCCAGATTCTACAGCCTTTTCCAAAAATTCATTAATTTCCAAGGCAAAACCTGGAGTCGGATCAATCTCCATCTTCATGTAATGATGATGGTTGGAAAGTTGTCTAAGACCTTCATTCACATAATACTCAGTATCCATCACCACCACCGCACCCCTTTGTCGGCAGAAATAATAACAATATCCGTATTGTTTCTGAGTTGTGTGAGTGCTATTTGTTCCTTCCTAGACATGTTATGCTTTATAGTGTCAACAGAACCCAAATTGAAGTGTATATCCTTTATAACCGCCTGCTGGAAAACAGCAACATGTTTATCCATGGGAGAGTTAAATGTAGATTTGTGAAATCTAAAATCAGATGATCTTTGAGCATTGTCAGTTTGATCTTGTTGTTGAAAAAATAATTTCAAGTTAATTTTCCTACAAAAATCCATTGTATCAGAAACCAAAATACTTTCATCAGTGAAAAACCAGGTATGAAACCAAGGCCTTTATTAAGAAGGGAATATTGATCATCAGTCAAAATATGACTTGAAATATTTAAAACATTAGTACATGAATGATTTACTTCACTATCGACATGAAGAGCTCTTCTAAGTTTTTGACCTCTGTGTTTCCTTCCTGCCCTGTGTTTTTTCCCTAAAGGGACCTCAGTCCTTGACCCCTTTTAGCATTTGGAGAATCACCAATATTAGGTGTCTCAGTATCAGTAGTCGAAGAATCCTCACCAGAGGTAATAAAGCTAGGCCCAGTCGTTTTTAAAATAGACCTTGGTCTTTTTATGATAAATGAAGCATTCTTGGTACCATGAGCAAACCTCACACCCCTTTGTGAATCAAATTGTTTGCCCCTATCATAATCTTCCTTATCCCGGGCAAATTTGTGCAATTTCTTTTTCTTAAGGTTATTTTCCAAAATAGAGATTTCTTTAGATAATTTGCCAAGACAACCCTGAAAACTAGCCTCATGTTCAAACCGTTTCAGGTTGTTACATGTTTTTTCTACTTCAATAATATTACTCTGTATTGTTCTCTCATAGAAAGAGGCCAAAATGTTAACTCTAATCATGGCAGCCTCCTGTTGTGCTTGTTGCCCATCTTTCAACAGAGTTTCATCCGGTGTACCCACTAGTGGTTGGATTTTACATCTCAATCCTCTAGGGGATATATTCTGTATTTGGTAAGCTTTAAACAATTTACTGTGCCAAATGTTTGTTCTAAGCATCTTAATTTGTTTACCTAATTGAAAGAATAAGTTTTCGCAACCGTCAACTGGATCCATGATTACCAAATCCACCTTTTCTGTATGTTCAGTTCCTATGCCAAAAATTTTTAAGTCATCCTTGTCGGAGCATAAACCAGATAACAATTTACTGAGATCCATGACAATAAGTTGCAATGAACCGGAGGAAGAAGATATAAAAAATAAAAAATAAAAATGAACCCTGAAAAGATTCTTTTATTCTTAAGGGTTGAATTGGCAAATCACAAATAGGTCCAAAACAGAAAATCACAATCAGAGTCACAAAGAAGTTGAAGCCAGAATAAATGGCAAATGTAACCCTATATATAGGGGAATAATTAACCCTAGCACCTAGGCAAAAATGCTATACAGACCAAAAAGTCAAAGGCCTGTAATGTCTAAAATGCAATGTTCTGAGTAATGCACAACCTACAGTTGTTCAGAGGTGGCTAAATCCATATGGAGTATACCAATATGTAATGAATTTAAGCCAGACACACTTATGCACCTTATTTAAATCAGATAACAATATTAAGAAATCAATAATTGTTCAATACAGTCCTCAGATGAAATTGTTATCAAAGGTATAAATGTACAGATGATTATTGTCAGCACTGTATACCCAGCAATTATTCTAAAAGAAGACCTGAGTGCAACACTGGGCAAACAAAACAAAAGCCCTCAAGATATGTGACCAATATTGACTCAAATGTAAAACAAAACATGAATCAGTAGGAACATAGGAATGAACAGATATAAGCAATAATATTGTATCAACCTAGTGTATATAACAATGGCTAGTTCATCATAATCAAATGAAATAAAATAAAATTATGCACATATTATAAAATGAGCACCCATACATGAAATGTCCTTGAAAAAATAGCAATGTTGTATTGTGCTACAACAGTACTCAGAAATCCAGTATAAAAAAGAAAATGACTAGGCAAAATAATATGAAATATACACGTGTTATAAACTAAGAACACATACATGAAAAGTCCTGAAAAAATGGCACTGTTATATTGTGCTACAACAGTTCTCTAAAGTCCAGTGTTCAAGAAAAAACGACTTAACAACACCATCCAGACAGTTAAATGATTGCCACAGAAAATTTCTTCATTATGGTAAAACAATTACCAATGAAAATTAATCCAAAAATAGATGTCAAGAACAGTACCTGGAAAGATGAAGTTTGAAATGTATTAGGACCCTTAAAAAGTTGTTCCAAACAATGTCCAAAAGGCCAAATCGATCCTCGAAGTCCTGATATGTCCAAAACAGTATGGAAACCACAACGATCTTGAAAAACAAATCCCAATCCGAAGATGGTGGAGAAAACACTTGCAACCACGTGTAAGCATAAGCGATAAACTCAACAGCGTTAATGCATCCAATATACTCACTTGTTAGCTTAGATAAACATGATAATCCAACAAAACCAAAAAAGGATGACCAAAAGTCAATCCTTTAAAAAGAAAGCGATGTAGATGCCATGCATCCGAAAATAACGATGTCCAGGATGACAAATCCTAAGCAATCCACAAAAAAGATGACTACCTGAATGGTAGAACTCCCAAACGCCAACAGCCAGCACAAACGAAAATCAATGTAGTGTATAGGAGCTAGCAAGTTAGGCTGGTGCACGGCAAGAGCACTTGTTAGACCCGAAATCAGAAAAAAGGCCAGCACCAAGGAAGGTTCAAAAGTAGTTTAATAAAACTGAAACTAGACCGGTTTCAGCAGCAAGGCTTTCATCAGTAGTATAGTCAGCAAAAAGCACTTAGTCATCATCTTATATAATGTTCTCTAAGGCATCTCTATGACATCACTTCCTGATAAGTCAAAAATGCAAACAAGGCAAAAGTAATTGAAAAATACAATCAAGGCAAAAGTAATTGAAAAATACATAGTTCAGTAAACAAAAAGTTTGCCTAAGTTGCATGCATATCTCCAGATTATAATGAAAAATCCAAAGCGACACAGTATACTGGTATATCAATGATAATAAACAAACTTAATAAAAACATACAATAAAGGGTAAATGCCCAAAAATAAACCCGAAACAAAAGTCAGGTTATAAGAATTCTGGTGTTGAATACCAGCCACAGTATCCTAAAATGAGCTGAAATGCAAAAACCTAAGCAATGCAACCTGATAAGAAATAAGTACATATCGTAATGCAAGTGATGGTTAATTACAAATTATAATTTATCATTTAATCCAGGAGGAAAAGCCCCCAAGTTTAATGATCCACCTTTTTCTTTGGTATTTAGGATATCATGCCAACCTGTTTTAAAAGATCGATTCCTATGATATGATCAATGATGGTGAATGTAAATTTGGCAGTGGGATGTTTGATAACATGTCTATATAGTGCATTAGTTAATCTTCTGTTTCTAATGTCACCAAGGTGTTCAGAGATCCTGACACGAAACTGTCTAGACGTTTGGCCAATATAAAATGCATGACATGTACATGTGGCAAGATAAATAATCCAGTCTGAACTGCAGTTACCAAAAACTGTATGTCGTATATTTGTCCAGTGTTCCTACTAGTGAAAGAAGTAGTTTTGAAAATATAGTTACAAAAACTGCAATGTCCACATGGATAAATGCCTGAAAGTTTATCTCTAGTAAGTGTTCTTTGAGTTGGAGTGTGATCCATGACCCTGGTTTTTTTATAGTGTGAAAATAGATTCCCTAAAGTTTTGCCTTTCCTATAGGAAAAATAACATCGTTCTCCCAGATAATCTTCCAACAATGGATGAGAATTCAATATATTCCAGTGAGTATTAATAATATTTACTAAATTGGCACTATTCCTGCCATAAGTGGTGACAAATCTACATACATCTGATTCCTCATTATGAGTTTTAGTATTGTATTGGAGAAGAGAATCCCTGGATTTAGCATTACTAAATTGGACTGCTGACTCAATAGTACGAGTGGAATAACCTCTGGACAAAAATCTCTTGGTTAGATCCATTTGATGACTCTGAAGATCATCCACTGAGGAACAAATCCTTTTCATCCGCACAAACTGTGATTTCGGTATGTTCGAATAATATGTTTCGGATGAAAACTATCAGCATGTAGAAGGGTATTATATTGTGAGAATTTTCTGTGTACGGACGTTCTAAGAGTGTTATCCTCCTGTCGAATTAAATTGACATCCAAATAACTGATTGCACTCCTATTATATTCCACAGTGAATTCGATACCCCAGATGTTCCCATTCAAATGTTGAATAAATTCCTGGAGGTATTCCTCACCTCCTTTCCATATAAGCCAACAGTCGTCCAGGTATCTTCTCCATATATCAATCTCAGGTAGATATATGTTGTGCAAAGGGTCATATAAAATCATATCTTCCATGTAGCTCATAAAAGATCAGCATAAATGGGTGCAAAGGATGCACCCATAGCCGCATTCTGTAGTTGCCAATAGCAGTTTTGTTGGAAATAAAAACATTTTTAGTTAGAATGTGTTCAGCCATACACAACAATAAGGTGTTCATCCCTGGGGGGTATAAATTGGTTTTATTTAGCCAGTATTCCAAGGCATTAATACCCCAATGAGGGATGCTGGTATAAAGCGAGGATACATCAAGGGTACACATAAGCCATTCAGGGTCCAATTGAGACTCGGAGACTATCTGCAAAAATTCAGTCGTGTCCTTGATTCTTGCTCTAACACATGTTAACAGTGATTTCAATTTTTCAGTTAGAAAAACAGACAAGGGTTCAGTGAGTGACCCAATGCCAGATACAATCGGTCTGCCTGGTGGCTGATCAATGGACTTATGAATCTTAGGAAGTAGATAGAGTTGTTGTTTCGTAGGATCCTTAACCGTCAAATGAGTTTTGGTTTTATCAGAGATAATTCCAGATTCTACAGCCTTTTCCAAAATTCATTAATTTCCAAGGCAAAACCTGGAGTCGGATCAATCTCCATCTTCATGTAATGATGATGGTTGGAAAGTTGTCTAAGACCTTCATTCACATAATACTCAGTATCCATCACCACCACCGCACTTTGTCGGCAGAAATAATAACAATATCCATATTGTTTCTGAGTTGTGTGAGTGCTATTTGTTCCTTCCTAGACATGTTATGCTTTATAGTGTCAACAGAACCCAAATTGAAGTGTATATCCTTTATAACCGCCTGCTGGAAAACAGCAACATGTTTATCCATGGGAGGGTTAAATGTAGATTTGTGAAATCTAAAATCAGATGATCTTTGAGCATTGTCAGTTTGATCTTGTTGTTGAAAAAATAATTTCAAGTTAATTTTCCTACAACAGGGTTCATTTTTATTTTTTATTTTTTATATCTTCTTCCTCCGGTTCATTGCAACTTATTGTCATGGATCTCAGTAAATTGTTATCTGGTTTATGCTCCGACAAGGATGACTTAAAAATTTTTGGCATAGGAACTGAACATACAGAAAAGGTGGATTTGGTAATCATGGATCCAGTTGACGGTTGCGAAAACGTATTCTTTCAATTAGGTAAACAAATTAAGATGCTTAGAACAAACATTTGGCACAGTAAATTGTTTAAAGCTTACCAAATACAGAATATATCCCCTAGAGGATTGAGATGTAAAATCCAACCACTAGTGGGCACAGCGGATGAAACTCTGTTGAAAGATTGGCAACAAGCACAACAGGAGGCTGCCATGATTAGAGTTAACATTTTGGCCTCTTTCTATGAGAGAACAATACAGAGTAATATTATTGAAGTAGAAAAACATGTAACAACCTGAAACGGTTTGAACATGAGGCTAGTTTTCAGGGTTGTCTTGGCAAATTATCTAAAGAAATCTCTATTTTGGAAAATAACCTTAAGAAAAGAAATTGCACAAATTTGCCTGGGATAAGGAAGATTATGATAGGGGCAAACAATTTGATTCACAAAGGGGTGTGAGGTTTGCTCATGGTACCAAGAATGCTTCATTTATCAAAAAAGACCAAGGTCTATTTTAAAAAGACTGGGCCTAGCTTTATTACCTCTGGTGAGGATTCTTCGACTACTGATACTGAGACACCTAATATTGGTGATTCTCCAAATGCTAAAAGGGGTCGAAGGACTGAGGTCCCTTTAGGGGGAAAAACACAGGGCAGGAAGGAAACACAGGGGTCAAAACTTAGAAGAGCTCTTCATGTCGATAGTGAAGTAAATCATTCATGTACTAATGTTTTAAATATTTCAAGTCATATTTTGACTGATGATCAATATTCCCTTCTTAATAAAGGCCTTGGTTTCATACCTGGTGTTTTCACTGATGAAAGTATTTTGGTTTCTGATACAATGGATTTTTGTAGGAAAATTAACTTGAAATTATTTTTTCAACAACAAGATCAAACTGACAATGCTCAAAGATCATCTGATTTTAGATTTCACAAATCTACATTTAACCCTCCATGGATAAACATGTTGCTGTTTTCCAGCAGGCGGTTATAAAGGATATACACTTCAATTTGGGTTCTGTTGACACTATAAAGCATAACATGTCTAGGAAGGAACAAATAGCACTCACACAACTCAGAAACAATACGGATATTGTTATTATTTCTGCCGACAAAGGGGGTGCGGTGGTGGTGATGGATACTGAGTATTATGTGAATGAAGGTCTTAGACAACTTTCCAACCATCATCATTACATGAAGATGGAGATTGATCCGACTCCAGGTTTTGCCTTGGAAATTAATGAATTTTTGGAAAAGGCTGTAGAATCTGGAATTATCTCTGATAAAACCAAAACTCATTTGACGGTTAAGGATCCTATGAAACAACAACTCTATCTACTTCCTAAGATTCATAAGTCCATTGATCAGCCACCAGGCAGACCGATTGTATCTGGCATTGGGTCACTCACTGAACCCTTGTCTGTTTTTCTAACTGAAAAATTGAAACCACTGTTAACATGTGTTAGAGCAAGAATCAAGGACACGACTGAATTTTTGCAGATAGTCTCCGAAGTCTCAATTGGACCCTGAATGGCTTATGTGTACCCTTGATGTATCCTCGCTTTATACCAGCATCCCTCATTGGGCGGGTATTAATGCCTTGGAATACTGGCTAAATAAAATCAATTTATACCCCCCAGGGATGAACACCTTATTGTTGTGTATGGCTGAACACATTCTAACTAAAAATGTTTTGTATTTCCAACAAAACTGCAATTGGCAACTACAGGGTAATGGCTATGGGTGCATCCTTTGCACCCATTTATGCTGATCTTTTATGGGCTACATGGAAGATATGATTTTATATGACCCTTTGCACAACATATATCTACCTGAGATTGATATATGGAGAAGATACCTGGACGACTGTTGGCTTATATGGAAAGGAGGTGAGGAATACCTCCAGGAATTTATTCAACATTTGAATGGGAACATCTGGGGTATCGAATTCACTGTGGAATATAATAGGAGTGCAATCAGTTATTTGGATGTCAATTTAATTCGACAGGAGGATAACACTCTTAGAACGTCCGTACACAGAAAATTCTCACAATATAATACCCTTCTACATGCTGATAGTTTTCATCCGAAACATATTATTCGAACATACCGAAATCACAGTTTGTGCGGATGAAAAGGATTTGTTCCTCAGTGGATGATCTTCAGAGTCATCAAATGGATCTAACCAAGAGATTTTTGTCCAGAGGTTATTCCACTCGTACTATTGAGTCAGCAGTCCAATTTAGTAATGCTAAATCCAGGATTCTCTTCTCCAATACAATACTAAAACTCATAATGAGGAATCAGATGTATGTAGATTTGTCACCACTTATGGCAGGAATAGTGCCAATTTAGTAAATATTATTAATACTCACTGGAATATATTGAATTCTCATCCATTGTTGGAAGATTATCTGGGAGAACGATGTTATTTTTCCTATAGGAAAGGCAAAACTTTAGGGAATCTATTTTCACACTATAAAAACCAGGGTCATGGATCACACTCCAACTCAAAGAACACTTACTGGAGATAAACTTTCAGGCATTTATCCATGTGGACATTGCAGTTTTGTAACTATATTTTCAAAACTACTTCTTTCACTAGTAGGAACACTGGACAAATATCGACATACAGTTTTTGGTAACTGCAGTTCAGACTGGATTATTTATCTTGCCACATGTACATGTCATGCATTTTATATTGGCCAAACGTCTAGACAGTTTCGTGTCAGGATCTCTGAACACCTTGGTGACATTAGAAACAGAAGATTAACTAATGCACTATATAGACATGTTATCAAACATCCCACTGCCAAATTTACATTCACCATCATTGATCATATCATAGGGAATCGATCTTTTAAAACAGGTTGGCATGATATCCTAAATACCAAAGAAAAAGGTGGATCATTAAACTTGGGGGGCTTTTCCCTCCTGGATTAAATGATAAATTATAATTTGTAATTAACCATCACTTGCATTACGTATATGTACTTATTTCTTATCAGGTTGCATTGCTTAGGTTTTGCATTTCAGCTCATTTTAGGATACTGTGGCTGGTATTCAACACCAGAATTCTTATAACCTGACTTTTGTTTCGGGTTTATTTTTGGGCATTTACCCTTTATTGTATGTTTTTTATTAAGTTTGTTTATTATAATTGATATACCAGTATACTGTGTCTCTTTGGATTTTTTCATTATAATCTGGAGATATGCATGCAACTTAGGCAAACTTTTTGTTTACTGAACTATGTATTTTCAATTACTTTTGCCTTGATTGTATTTTTCAATTACTTTTGCCTTGTTTGCATTTTTGACTTATCAGGAAGTGATGTCATATAGATGCCTTAGAGAACATTATATAAGATGATGACTAAGTGCTTTTTGCTGACTATACTACTGATGAAAGCCTTGCTGCTGAAACCGGTCTAGTTTCAGTTTTATTAAACTACTTTTGAACCTTCCTTGGTGCTGGCCTTTTTTCTGATTTTGGGTCTAACAAGTGCTCTTGCCATGCACCAGCCTAACTTGCTAGCTCCTATACACTACATTGACCTCCCTGTATTGCAACCTTACACCTCTCCTCAAAAGCATGTAGGAGACAGAATACACAGTTATGGCCTTGACATGATCTGCATAGGAAATGTTATGTACACTGTGTACTGATTTACTGTGGAACCTCTGTGTCTGTTACAGTTGTCAGATATGCCTGTACAGTTACATACCAAAGGTGGTATTGCACTCAATGATAGGTGTGAAGAGTGCCAAATACAGTGTTACAGTGACATTCTGGGATTTACATGCCATACCTTTCTCTATAGGTTGTGCAACATTGAATAAATCCCTACATCTTACCAACCTGTGAAAGTCAAAGGCTAGATCATTCTCATTGTCCATAAGTCCCTGACCACTGGGTCAGCTGTTAGAGGTGTGCAGACACTATGATATTTACCAGAGGTGGATGACTTCCCAAAGGATAGCATTGTGTATTTTTGGCATTTAGTAATAGTCAATGGCAACATCTGAACATGTGTTTCAGCTCATCCTTGGAAACTGTTGGTTCTGTGTGGGATTCAGTGACAGCTCCCAATTTGCAGTCATCTGCAAATGTAGTCAGTCTGAGATCACTGACAGTGGCCTATGATGGCAGAGAAGGGAATGGTTAGAGGGGTAGTCCCAGGAATGATTTTTGAGGGAGGTCCACTGGTGACTGGCCACATTGTAGAGGTGGACTACCCAATGCTCTCATCCAGGATAATGACTGTCAGACACTTGGCTATCCACTGGCTGACATACTAGTTTGTAAATAACCTCTACAGTTTTTCAGCAATGCTTGATGGCCTAATAGTGTCAAATGCCTTGGCAGGCCATGGTAGGTGGTGGGAGTCATTTTCCCCTCATCTATTGCATAGTTTAATAGTCAATGAGGTCCACCAGTTAGGGTAGGCATGATCTGCCCTTGACCAAAACAAACTGGGTTTGTCCCAGTGTCTAAAGGTGTACTAAACTGTTACTGATCATTTCCATGATAATTCTTTTCATGGCTTAAAATATCAGATTACTGGGACATCTGTCAACAGTGCTTGTCACTGCATGCTAGTTGTCCTGTGTGCAACTCAGTATTGCAGTTAATTCCATTATGGTTTCCAAGAAAATAGTCATCCAAGGTGTCTGTGTCTGTATAGAGCACAGGTGGACAATGGAAGGGAAAGTTATATTTACACCCTGTGAAGGTAAGGAGTGAGTTTTTACACAGTTATTCTGCAGTTGGACACTACTCAAGCAGTGTGTACTGAAATGACACAATTACTGTGCGAAGAATGCTGAAAATAGGAGAGTCCCCTGAATTGCTGGTGTCTGGAAACTGCTACTGCTGGTCTCATCACAACCACTGTCTCATGGGATACCATACTCCTATACTTTTCCTCTCACCAGAAGCAAAATGTTAGTACCAAGCTTAAGATGTTAAACAAGCCACAGCCTGTTTTCTCATCCACATAGTTGTCCCATGTCATGCAAAGCTCCATAGGCTTGACATACCCTTTTAAAGGCAGATGCCTTGACTAGCAACCAGAGCAATCATTTGAGTTCTGTATATATTATGCCTTGTATTCCAGGGTTGTTAGGATTTCACTAGGGTACTGACCAGATGGTGTTTAGGAACACAGCTGCAGTGTCACAATATAATATTCAATGTCAGGTGACATAGACATCCAAGGTTGCTTGAACAAGCACTAAAGTGGCAGTGATCCATGTTAGGAGACAATTTCACAGCAATTCATGCAGCCTGACCTTCAACAGCTTAATGGTGGACATCTGAGTGACATGGATCTGAGGCCTACTGCAGAGGAATGGGCATATTTGGCCAAAGTGTGTCTATCTCCAACATGTCCTATGTATGTCATACTGTACATTTATGTTACCAGAACACATCTGTGTTCCCCCATCATGTCACACTACATCCAGTTTACTATCTGGTTGTTTGACAGGCATTGCAGAGTTGCAAGGCCAAAGTTATGACTGCAAAGTTGAACAAGTTCTCTATGCATGTACGGACATCCACATCTTCACTGCAAGGAGTGCCTACAGACAGTGTATTTGATGCTGTCAACCACAAGTGTGTAGCTGCATGACCATAACTTTGCTGGTGTTTCACATTGTCACATTTGTAGGTATGCTATTGTAACCATGCCTAATAACAGGATTACGGTTAATGCAAGGGCCACATGCCTGGCAAAGCATCATACTCACTCAACTATGTTATGGCACACTGTCAGGTGCTGTTTTACCTTAGGAGAACTACATAAAGTTGATAACATCTTACATTTCAGCATCTGTCAGGCCACTGCCTAATGATGGCCTGCTGTGATGTACACACTAGCAAGACTATATTGCTAATGGCATCATCAATGACTGCTGATGAGATGTGGAAAGCGTCTCCACCACTCTACTCCTATGCCACACAAACACAACATGTGACAAATGTGACTATATTACAAAGCTTGATTCCATGCTGTCTCATACACCAGTCAGTACATATGACAATGAGCAGTATGCCAACATGCACACCTCATCTCCTACTCCACCCACATCACACACATCTGCATGTGTGGAACACCTTAACAGACACATATACAAACAACAGACACCTCAGAAACCCAAATGCAAGCTCATTACACATAATCATAACTCTGAAGAATACAATGCACATAATAACTCATGCACTACTGTCTCACCAGTGAAATATCTGAGGCAAAACACAAAATGAAACATATTATTCATAGGTGATTACATCATGAGACACATTAATGCCCCTCTCACCAGGCTACATATGGAAAAGGTCACAACTGTTTGTGAGGTGCCAGGATTTGCATATCACACATGCACACAAGTCTGTCAACATCAAGTAATGTTATGACAGCATCATAGTTCCTGTTAGTGTGTCTAACTTGAGACATACCTCACTGGACTGTATGCAGAGACATGACTGAGCTTATGGTATCTGTGTCTCCAGTGGGTATTCTCATAGCCTTCAACTGCATTTGACCTTCACCTAAAAAGATGAAGCAATACAAATGGAAAATGACTGAAGGCAATAATTGGCTTAGTGTGTCATGTCATTGTAAGGGGATCTACTACATATCAGCCTGGGATGACTTGCTCAGCAGACCTCCGTGCTTTGCCAAAGATGGTCTTCATCTGTCACCCCTGGGATTTTGTGTACTGGCCAAGGCTGTTAATATCCCTATAGTACATCTTATAGGTGGTGTCTCATGGGAAAACTTTCCAGTGACAAAATTCCATCTTCAAACAATCTCATGGTTATGCTGCTACATGCTAGGAATGCTAACACTAAACTCCACTCATTGGAAGGTGTCCCACATTAGAATATGCAGACATTTGCACAGTCACAATAACCTGGTTCAAGGCTGTGGACAGCACTGCAGCCACACTAGGCTACACATCCTTCCACATGTTCAGACCTAAAGCAGGTGGTATATACATAGTCATTAAAGATAGGTACACATCCAGATTGGTTAAACAGTATGATTCCAGGGAGACACTGCAGGTGCTATTCTCTACTGGAAAGGCACCTAATTAAGCCATTGCCAGCTACAGTAGCAGCTCCATGAATCATGACACCCATAGTGCTTATTTGAATCTACTTGGTCTATCAAGATACATCACAACACTATGGTTTGGGGTGACTTTAACTACCCACCAACTGTGTTAGTTACTCTTGCTCAAACTCACTTGCCCAAAGGTAGTCCACATTCTTAACTGCAATGCCCTGAACAAGTGTCGTGACATCCCCACAAGGGGAGACAATGGACTGCATCAGGTGTTTACCAGTATGGGTGATCACTGTGGCATCTCCACTGTGAGATCCTCCCTGATAAGATCTGACCACAAATTGGTCTCATTAAAAGTAAGTATCACGCCTAAACCAACACCCCCTTGCAGCAAATACAGTAATAAACTTTAGCAAAGGAAATTATATCCTCCTATAGGATGGTATATATAGCTTGACTGGAACTCCTTCCTCAGATGGAAAGATGGAACAGGAACTATGCTGAACTCTACATCATGATTTTTGCAGGCACTGGTACAACTGCATAGACTTGGCTATACCTGACAGGAGGAAAACAAGAGCCTCATGGCACAGCAAATCTGCCTGATGGACAAATGCCATTAGCAGGCTGGACAATAACAGTTGGACATTACTGTGTGACACTGGAGTGAGGGATCCTGCCTAAAATGGAAGTACACCCTCCTCAGCTAAAACAAGCAAATAGTATTGTTGTGATATCTTACAAAAAGAAAGTATGTGACAAAATTAGCCTCCTCCACAAAGGACAACCACAAGGCATTGTATGATTACATGTGTAACCTTAGAGGAAAGGCCCAGCAGACACAGGGAGGTGTATGTAACTGGATCACCTAGTGCTGAGCCCTTATTTTTGCTCCTTTGAGCAACATTATATGTGTGTCATAGTGCAGCTTTAATCACCATTATCAGGGTAAGTAGGACAATACAGGCATACACACACATATGCACATACAGTATATGTTTATGTAGACAACAGGAACATTTATATATATATATATATATATATATATATATATATATATATATATATATATATATATATATAGATAGATGTATGGGGTCTATGTTGTTTGGTCGAAAACACATTTGGTTGAAACTGACTTCACTAAGCACACTTGACTGAAAGCTGACACACACACACACACACACACACACACACACACACACTTGACTGAAAGCTCACACACACATACACACACACACACACACACACACACACACGCATGCACGCACGCACGCACGCACGCACACACACACACACACACACACACACACACACACACACACACACACACACACACATATCCCCTGGAGTGAGATTAAAACTCCTACCTATTTAGTCTTACACATGACAGATCACAGTACTTATCACTGAAGCCATGGCTGTGGTCTGCTTTATACATGACTGCAGGTGAACTACTTGTGGGGTACTTAAACTAGGCTTATGTTGAACAGCGTGTGTGGCCTGTATTGTGGAATTGCTTCTTACTATTATTGGCATCTAGTAGCCTAGCAGTCAGGTAACTGTTTGTTATCCCAGCTATGTGGCTACAGTAGCCATTTCAGCCATATGTGGTTGTTTGCATTTGGATGGGCAAACCTGCAGGCAAAATCAATATGACCTGCCAATTCATGCATAGACAATATTATAAATTACACCACTTGTTCACCTGTTGGTGTATGTGTGGTGACACGCAGCAGACACAGGGAGGTGTAAGTAACTGGATCATCTAGTGCTGAGCCCTTATTTTTGCTCCTTTGAGGACCATTATATGTGTGTCATAGTACAGCTTTAATCACCATTATCAGGGTAAGTAGGACAATACAGGCATACACACACATATGCACATACAGTATATGTTTATGTAGACAACAGGAACATTTATATATATATATATATATATATATATATATATATATATACATATATATATATATATATGTTGTTTGGTCGAAAGCACATTTGGTCGAAACTGACTTCACTAAGCACACTTGACTGAAAGCTCACTTGACTGAAAACTCATTTGGTCAAAACTCATTTGGTCAAAAGTAATATATGGTCTTTTCTCCACTGTAGTATGATCCTGGAGTTAAAATATAAAGTAAAGGGGGGTGGGGGGCACACCCCTCACATTGGGGGGTGTGGGGCGTAGCCCCCCACATAGCTTGAGTTTATATTGTCTTGTGGAAAGAGTTGTTCATTGCACTTGTCAATATACATGTCTATGGTTTAAAACATGTAAAATAGGTGGGGACTATGCTCCCACACCCCCCAATGTGGGGACTGTGCCCTGCTTCCCCCCTTTACTTTATATTCTTACTGCAGGATCACAGTATAGTGGGAAAAAGGCCATATATAACTTTTGACAAAATGAGTTTTGACCAAATGAGTTTTCAGTGAAGTGATCTTTCAGTTAAGTGTGCTTAGTCAAGTGAATTTCGACCAAATGTGTTTTCGACCAAAGTAGACCCATATATATATATATATATATATATATATATATATATATATATATATATATATATATATATATATATATATAAATATGGAGGTGTGTGTGTGTGTGTGTGTGTGTGTGTGTGTGTGTGTGTGTGTGTGTGTGTGATATATACATGTGTTATGTAGATATATGGGGAGAGACAGAGATGTATGTGTGCATACATATATATATATATATATATATATATATATATATATATATATATATACATACAGATAAACAGATGTGTATATATATATATATATATATATATATATACACACATACAGAGATATATATCTATAGGGAGACAGAGATAGTGACAGATATGTATACATATATGAATATATCTAAAGACATATCTATATACAAAAAGTCATTTTGAGCAAGGAGCAACAGAATTGCACTCTACTTAACTAAGTGTATCAGCATAACCAGTGGGATTTTTGCTAATTATAAATTGACTCCAGCCCACACTTACCTGTACTCCAGTCCGGGAATTTGTGTGTTACACAAAATGACATCTGTCACTGTTCCTGCACTGCTGCACTTCACTCAAATTGGCTACGACTTTCTGAAGTTGTCTGATGTAATTAATATGTGACACAGGCTATTAATATTATACCACACACAGACTAACAGTCTGTAAAACATAGTGTAATAATACATTACATCCAAAACAATTAGGTACTTTTAGATTAGAACTATGAAGTCCATCACACAAGCTAATTATACGTTTCCTTTGAGTCACACAAGCTGCTTAACAGACAGGGGTGATTCATCACACAATCACCTACATAAATATGTACATTGTTATTCCTGCATTAAGAAAGACATACAACATATCATAAATTTATATGTCCCTTTCCTGAGGTTGCCTATCATGCTGATATACCACTGATGAGTTACTGTTACAGCAGTTACAAGGGAGCACTGCTGTGTTGGGGGTTGGGAAACAACGCCACATGTTCTGCTGGGATACACAACAGTCTATCATGCAACCCCACTGTCTATCATCTCCCTTGACTGACGGACCAGTAATCTGTTTCAGTAGGACTGCGTGAATATTCCATGAATGAGGCCTATTGAATAGTAGTGGAAACATGATAGTCAAACAGATATACATAGTCCCATGTGGATGCTATTTCTGTCCACGTAGCCCACTATATTTACTTCAAATGTACCAGACCATTACATACAATGCCATATGCCAAGGGTTGGGAGGGTGGCTTAATAGCTAAGGTGTTTGCCTTACAAACACAAGGTGCAGGGTTTGAGTCTAACAAGGGACAATTGTCTAGGCTTAAAATGTCTCACAAGAGCAGTTAGCTTAGTACTAAACTATGAACCTATATCATAATAATCCTTATGAGTACTGTGTAGGCTATGGACTTACATTGTAAATGCAGCAAGTGACACAACTGCAGTTCAGGGCTGACTCTGTCAGATGCAAGCACTACACAGCCAATACATGGATAGGTTCAGGATGAATGGGTTGCCTGGCAATGTCTTATAATACATTTCTGACAACTATTATAAAATGCTTTTTTCCTTATTTATTTATTTATTTATTTATTTTCAATTAAGCATATTTACGCACTGTGGCACATAGAGCAAACATGCTGAAATTATTAAAAAATATATATTATTAATTTAACTTATTCCCTTCCTCTTTCTGACATCCACAATAATAGTTTTGCATATATCTATATGTGGTATAACATTTTCCCGAGAGGTATGTCCATATTTGTGGAGTTTTACATCCTCCTCTATCTGTGTAGACTCCTGTATGTGGAAAAAGTCTGCGAATACTATGAACACTGACACAGAGTCTACATGGAAGCTTTTCTGCTTGTTGGATTGCTCAATGTGCCTCATTTGCATAAGATTCACCTACTTATGAGGTAATATGCATTCATTGGAATTTTCCATGTTTGCTTGTGTGTGCGTGCCACTAAGAGACGCTTACTGAATCTAAAAATGTTTGTGCTCATGTACACATTATGTCACAATGCATACACAAAAAACAATTGTGTAGGCTTTATTAAATTCCCTCCAGTATCCATGACAATTGCTGACATCATGTTGAACAACCCCAGGATCATACTATAACTAACTACTTCAGAAGTAGCCTTGCCTCAAAGGTTTAGTTTTGTTGGAACATCACTGTGTTCCAAGGGGCAGACAATAAGATGGATCTTGGAATCTATGCATGTCTGGTTGTTAACTGAAATGAGAACTACATTCATACTATTAATACCATTGTCAACCCAACCTCATTCTGTGTCACATTCTTATGATGGATCTGCATCCCAGTGATACTTTTTGACTTATTTATTTGTGAATATGCTAAATTTCCCAAAATATGGATGCTTAACTTTGCAAATAGTAGATCCAATTTGTAATGGCACTTGTTTTGAACCAGATAGCCTGATCATCATCTCATGTTCTGTCTTCAATTCATTATCATATACAAGTCTTCTGTGTGTTACAAAAGTACCTCTATGCAACCTCATGCAGTAGGACACATATGTATCACACATGTACAGTGCCTATGATGTTTATTTGCATACCCATTAGCTAAATGGCCATCCATTGATTGGACTTAATGCACAGGCATTTCTGCTCATATAGACCACTCAACACAATCAGGATCCCATGGGAGTAATTTGCCACAGGCAAACCCTCTAACCTTTGCACATATTCAGTCCCTGTATTGCAAAACTAGATGGTTTATCAAATGTTATATTTAGTACAATATAGTTCTCATTATGCTGAACAGCAATACAGAAAATCTATACTTGCTTCTAGCGTTCAAGAAGTCTTTACCCGACTGTTTCCAAAAGAAACATTTTTAATAGCAAGTACTTACTGTATCTAGTAATAAGCAAATTTAAAAATGTGCTTCTCTATAGAGTCTGGTGATGTGGTTATTTTAGGAGAACAGGAGGATAATGGTGCGAGCCTAAACTGGAATCACAGGTGTCAAAAGATACTAATCTTCTCCTGATGGATGTTAATTCAGTGTTTGTGGAATATAATAAAGACTGGGGTTGCAGCAGGAACAGCTGTTACCTTCCACCTTTTAAAACATGAGTGGGATAGCCAAGGGGCCTTCTGACTTTCAAAGGATAGGGGAATAAGTATACTGGGATAAGAGTTATTGTACATTAAATGGACTTCTGGATAAGGCTAGGGGAATAGGTATATTGGGATAAGAGTTACTGTACATGAAATGGACTCCTGGATAAGAGCTATGGGAAATCAGTACACTGGGATAAGAGTTGTTGTACATTAAATAGACTCCTGGATAAGGGCTAGTTATTGTATATTAAATGAACTCCTGGATAAGAGCTAGGGGAATTGCTATACTGGGATAAGAGTTACTGTACATGAAATGGACTCCTGGATAAGAGCTATGGGAAATCAGTACACTGGGATAAGAGTTGTTGTACATTAAATAGACTCCTGGATAAGGGCTAGTTATTGTATATTAAATGAACTCCTGGATAAGAGCTGGGGAATTGCTATACTGGGATAAGAGTTGTTGTACATTAAATGAAATTCTGGATAAGGGCTAGTTATTGTATATTAAATGGACTCCTGGATAAGAGCTTGGGGAAATCAGTACACTGGGATAAGAGTCATTGTACATTAAACAGACTCCTGGATGAGGGTTAGAGAAATCATGTTACTGGGATAAGAGTTACTGTACATTAAATGGACTCCTAGATAAGGGCTAGGTGAGTGAGTACACTGAGATAAGTATTATTGTATATTAAATGGACTTCTGGATGAGGGCTAGAGGGAAAAGTGATATCACAGTTGACAGTTTCAATGGCCTATCATCAGTCACTTCTCATCACATTCTTTTTTTTTCAAGTAATCAAGGCATAAACAATACAAAGATGAGTTTTATGCAACATTGTCATTTCTCATGCATCATAAAAAATATGAGAAGGAACTGCAACATATGTGAACAGTGCCAGCAGGTCAACAAGGTATAAGACAAAGCTAATTCTGCTTTGCTATCTTTGCCTATAACTGAATAACTATTTCCAAGTGTAAACATGGATATTTTGGGATTTCATAGTAATTTCTGCATCACTGGTAGGAGGTATACCTTGGTGCTGTTGATTAATGTGATTAATGATGTTCATTATTCTAAAAATGGTCTTTTATCCACTACAGAGGCACATAAAAGTAAAAAATGTTATGATAGAAAGGGTCAGGAGGATATTGTTTTCTGAGAAATACTAAGGGACAAAAAGCTAATTTTAAAACAGACTTGGAGAACTTTTTGTGTAAGTGCTGGTGGTAAAGCAACAAAAACTAAACCTACCATTTACAAACAACTGGTTTGGTGCAGAGGTGCAACTCTTCTCATTATAGCTTGCTAAGAGCATTTGCAGACAAATTTAATAATGAGTGGGACAAATATCTGTCCCATCTCCTTTTTTTATATAGAGAGAGGTGCCTCAGGAATTCATAGGCTTTATACCATTTGTGGTATTTTATTGTCATTGGGAGAGAGAGTTGTCAATTATTATTTAATTTAAGGACTAAGGATAGGGAGCTCATGGGGTTGGCACATAAATACCTAAGTCAATCAAAACAGCAACAACATCTTTGGTATGACCACATAGTAAGAACATGAGTATATACTGTAGGGGAAAAAGGTAAAGGTGCTTATTCCTGTACAGCAATATAAGATGCAGACAGCATGTGGTGGCCCCTGCACTGTTGTATGTCAGGTAAGCAATGTTAACTATGTGATGGAGTTGAGACTTAGGAGACTGAAACCCAAATGTTACCATGTTAATAGAATGAATCCTAACCATGCTAGATAGTTGTTGGTATTTGACATTTGTAATGTGATACAGGATCTTAAGAATAATGGACCAAAATTACCCTAAAGTGCAATTAGCCGAAGTCCCTGGTATCACAGGTGAAAGTGAAACGATCCCAGTGCAAACCAACTAGATCCCAACAGAAAATAATAGATACACCAATGTATGCTATTAAGGCTAATCTGCACAACAAGCAGCTGCAGTAGGTGTTAAAGAGCAGGTTCAAACTTTACAGGAGTAGGTTGGCTATTCAGCCTATGAAGTTGTGAATATTCCACTTCTAACAGTGCCAAGGTAGTAAAATAAATCAGAGTCATGTCTGTACTTTTCTAACCTTTTATTCAATTAATTTATCAAATCATTAAATACAAAAACAAAAAATAAGAAGCATAGAGTTATCAGGATCTTTTCCCTAGCTTAGGCAGATAAGTGTTGTAGTTCTATCTGAGTTCAACATTCATCTTCCAATTTATAAAAATCCCAAAATCATTCATCTAAGTCCTTATTTAGTTTCACACTTGTTTTTCATTGGAACATTGCTGTGTGGGCAAATTGACAAATTGGTAAAAGCTGTATGGAAAATGGTTGGTAATTAGAGTGGGACTTCTTATTTGGTGACGTTTGTCCAGTGATTGATTTTGTGGGATGGTTAGGGTTAGGTTTGTGTCAGTTCTCTTTTGAAAATGCGACTGGGTATCTCATTGCATTCTATATAGTGATTGGATCTTTTAGGAAACAGTATGTAAGAAACTTGTATCTATGAGAATTAATGTATTGTCAAATGGGTGGCCTTGTCAAGGAATATTACATTAACTTTAGGGCACTCTAGCGTTATATTTGGTCTTAATAACTAAAAAACATGAATTTCTAAACAACCATTTTAGTATAGTGTAAGAACCTCATGTAACAGCACTTTTGCTTACATGTTATCTGACCAGCCTAAGTAAATGGGGTGAAAAACATATGAAAATATGTATTAATAACAAATATTAATTTCTACTTAAGTAAACTTACCAGAAATGCTGAAAATAGGTTTTAAATATGTTAGAAGTAGGTGAAAATAGGGACTTATGCAATGTCATGTGTGAAATACAGATCAGCCTACATATGAGAAATAAACCATTGAAAACAAATGATAATATAAAGATGAAATAACGATTTAATCAAGGAGTTGTGCTAGCTGGAAAATACAATCATATTTTGGAAAAATGTTATGCCTTCTGGTGGAACTTGAGAAGGAGGATGGGTGGGTAATCGAATGAAAAAATAAAAGACATGCATATGGAATTAGGACAGAAACAATCAGGACATCTGTTTAAATCTCAATTTAAACTAAAAAGCTTATTTGTGTGGTTCAGAAAAATTTATTTAAAATTGGGTAAGAAAAGTTGTGCTTGCTAGAAATACAGACATAATTTAGAAAAAAAAAATCTTGTCTTCTGATGGGAATCTATAAGGGGAGGGTAATAGAATGAGAATTATTCCAATACTTGAAGAAATCCTCTCCTGGCTCTCAGTTAACATTAAAAATGAAACTATAATCATGGGAGATACCAATATTAACTGGTCCTCCATTCAGTCCCCCTCTCTCTGCCTTAACATCAACCAATACAACTACTCTCAACTTATCAACTCCATTACTAGACCACGAAAAGACTTCACCATTGGCAACATCCTAGACTGGATTCTAGTCTCCCACCCTCACTACTACCCAGATAGCGGAACCATACCTGACTCCCTCAGTGACCACCTACCTATATTCACTAGACGTCTTCCTTCTCCCTTACAAGTCACTCATAATTACATTACTACCCAATGCCATACAAACTTTAACCAAGAAGCTTTCTGTAATACCCTAAAATCACTTAACTGGTACCCCTTAAAAACTCTACCCCTTGAAGATGTGATCACTCACTTTAATACCACATTCCTAAACCTTCTAGATACTCATGCTCCTTTAAAAACCAAAAGAATAAAAAGACAATCCACCCCCTGGTTAACTATAAACACCCTGAACACCATGAGACTTAGAGACAAAGCTTGGACACAATATCAAAAGAACAAATCTATATCTTCCCTCAATGAATACAAAACTCTTCGTAACTCAGTTAAAAAACTTATCTCTGCAGTCCATCGTAACTACTTCACCTGACTGCAAAGTAACCACAAAACTAACCCTCAAAAATTCTGGAGGGGTATTACTACCCTCTTAAAACCCGGGACCACAGAAAACCCTATCCCTTGCCCAAATGTAGACAACACAGATCTTGCTACCCAATTCAATTCATTCTTCATAGACTCTATCTCCAAACTTACCTCCTTTTTCTCAAATAACAATCCTTTCCCTACCTCCACTTCTCATCAGACTTCTCCCACTTCTCCTCAGACTTCTTCCCCTCCAACTTCTCCCACCCCTCATCATGCTTCTCCCCCTCCAACTTCTCCCACTCACTCCACACCCCCACCATTCTTCATTAAACCTATTCCTACATCCATCATAAAAAAACTCCTGAAAAAACTAAAACCATGCACCAATGCCCCAGATGACATTCCCTCATGCTTCCTTAGCATAGCTGCAGAAGCCATTGCCCTCCCTATCAGCATACTAATTAACCGCTCCATCCAAGAAAGTATTGTTCCTCAAATCTGGAAAAAAGCCTACATCATTCCCCTACATAAAGGTGGTACCAATACTAATATTGCCAATTTCCATCCCATCGCCATCCTCTCTCCCCTTTTAAAAGTCCTAGAGAAATGTATCCATCTACAACTTCTTCCCCATCTCCTGGACAACAATCTATTAACTCCCACACAGCATGGATTCAGACCCCATCATAGTACTATGACTGCCCTCCTATCCTTCCTTGAAACTGTGAATAAAGCAAGAGATTCTGGCCTCACTGTATCTACCATCCTACTCGATCTCTCTAAAGCTTTCGACACTATCTCTCATAACCTACTTCTTACTAAGCTATCTAACCTAAACCTTTCCCCCACTTCCCTCCATTGGTTTACTGGCTATCTCTCCAATAGGCAACAAGCCGTCAAGTGGAAAAAAGCCACCTCCTCCTTCCTCAACACCCCTACAGGTGTTCCACAAGGTTCTGTTTTAGGCCCCCTCCTCTTCAATATCTTCATCAATGACTTTTACCACTCTATCCCCCTTGCAAACATTATTCAATATGCGGATGACTCCACAATCATCTGTGCTGCCTCATCCATCCCAACTCTTCTAAAACTTACCCAAGATGCCTTCACCACCACAGAACAATGGATGAAAGACAACCATCTTGCACTCAATACTGCTAAAACTAAACTTATGATATTTACCCCCTCCAAAACTCATAACTTTGATAGATCTCTATTCTCCATCACCAGCCAAAACAACACATCTCTTGAGCTAGTATCTGAAACCAAACTACTAGGAGTCCAAATTGATGACAAGCTCAAATTCAACTCCCACCTTCTACTAAATATAAAAAAACTCACCAAAAACTAGGCCTGCTCTACTGTCACAATCGGTTCCTCACCTCAACTACCAAAATTACTCTCTCTACCACATTTCTCCTTCCCTCCCTTCTCTATTTTGCCCCTCTTCTTATAAACCTACAATCTTCCCTGAAAACCAAGCTCTCATCTTGTTACAATAAAATAGCCAGATTCGCCACCAGTAACAAATCATCCACCCATCACTGTGAACCTCTCCATAAACTCAACTGGCTAGAGCTTCCCTACCTCTACCTCTACTACACTTAGCTCACCTATGCACATAAACTCATTTTCCAGCCATCCCTCTGTCCCTCTCTCTCAACTACCTTCAAAATGCATAAAACTCAAAGACTTCTAAGATCTAATAATCAAAACCTCCTAGAAGTTTACAGACCCCTACACCATCCAGGACAAAACCTACCTGTCCTTCTCATTAGCACGCCTATGGAACTCCCTTCCCCCTTCATTCGTACAATTGCAAGCCTGCCATCCTTTAAAAAATCACTACACTCTCATTTAACATCCTCTTGGGAATGCTCCTGTTCACATCCCTCATAACCTACTCTCTACTCTCAATACTTTTCCTCTTTCCTTTTTCTCAAATCCCAGCTAGCAAATTCATGCGGGCTCCTAGCATACAACTCCTTATTTGTACCCTGAAATTTTTAGCAAAAAAAAAAAAAAATTTTTTTTTTATGCCTGTATCACTTGTTTTTGTTGATATTTTTTTAGTCTAACTTATAATCAGAATTTCTACAATGTTTTTTTATTAAATTTCTCATATAAACTATGTGTGACATAACCTTTGTATAATCTGTATGTGGAATATAATCTTTGTATAATCTGTATGTGGAGCTTTTCTCCCCAGGACTCCATTGAAAACGGGTTCTTTAGGCCCAATGGACTATCCTGGTTAAACAACTGCAAATAAATAAATAAATAAATAAATTACAAAGGAGGTGCATGTAGAACTAGGGCAGGAATAATCAGGACATGACTATACCTGTTTTAATCTTGATTATAACTGAAAAGCTTATTTGTGTGGTTCAGAAAAATAATTAACATTGAGCATGAATACCAATTACCTTAAAATATTAGAAATTCACCAATCAAGTCAAGCCAAGCACAATCCATGTGGAGACTGAACAGTATGTAGGAACAGAAACTTGTTTCAAAAACTTTTAGAACCATCTGAATATCTGTCTATCCCCAATTTTAACTGAAATCCTTATTTTGTGGACCAGATAAATAATTAGAATTAAAAATAGATGGCCAAATTAATTTAATGCAGTAGGAAAAGAAAAGTAAGGACCATGTTAAGATCAATTGGAACATAATGCAGATTACCAAAAAAACTTTGGAACCAAACACACCATAACTGTGGGAGCTAAAAGGATAAAAAAGCCAACAGTATAATTCTAATTATCTATCTGATCCAAGAAATAAGCAGTTCAGTTAAAATTGGGGATAGAGAAATATTGGAGTGGCTGGGTTGTTTAAAGGTTTAAGAACCAAATATACTAGTTACGGATTAAATTGAAAACTGGACACTAAAAATTGAAATATGCTTTGGATCATACAGGACATCCAATTATTCACTTGTTCATCACCGATGTCTCAAAAATGTGTTTTCATTCCATTTAGTGAGTTTGGTTCTAAAAGTTTTTGAAAGAAGTTTCTGTTTCCATGTACTGTTTGATCTCTACATGGATTGTGCTTGTCTTGACTTGATTAGTTAAGTTCTAATGTTGTCAGGTAATTGGTATTTGTGCTCAATGTTAATTATTTTTCTGAACCACACAAATAAGCTTTTCAGTTAAATTCAGCATTAGAACTGGTATAATGATGTCCCAGTTATACATGCCTTAATTCTACATGCACCTGCTTTGTAATTCTCATTCTATTTCTCCCCTCTCCAGATTCCCGCCAGAAGGCATTATTTGTTTTTTTCCAAAACATGTCCATATTTCCAGCTAGCACAACTTTTCTAACCCTGTTTTAAATATATTTTTTCTGGACCAGACAAATAAGATTTCCAGTTTAATTTGAGATTTTAACATTTATTGTGATGTCCTGATTGTTCCTGCCCTAATTCCAAACATGCATCCTTTTTCATTTTTCATTCTATTACCCACCCTCCCATCTCTAGTCCCACCAGAAGGCATAACATTTTTTCCAAAATATGATCACATTTTCTAGCTAGCACAACTCCTTGATTAAATCATCATTTCACCTTTATATTATCATTTATTTTCAATGGTTTACTTCCCAAATATAGACCAATCTGTATTTCATGCATGACAATGCAGAAGTCCCTATTTTCACCTATTTTCAATGTATTTTCACCATTTCTGGTTAGTGTACTTAAGTATAATTAGCATTTTTTAAAATACATATTTTTATACATTTTTCTCCCCATTTACTTAGGCAGGCCCCATGAAGCATAAGCGAAAGTGTTGTACACTGCTATATTAAAATGATTGTTTAGAAGTTTTTTTTGTTTTGTTTTTTTTTAGTTAATAAGATCAAATATAATGCAAGAGTGCCCTGAATTAATCTAATATTCCTTGACAAGCCCCCCCCAATATGAAGATACATTAATTCTCATACACACAAGTTTCTAATGTACTATTTTCTAAACGATCCAATCACTAATATAGAATTCAATGAGATAACAATTTGCATTGCCTCAAGACAGCTGACACAAACCTAACACTCACCCTCCCACAAAATCAATCATTAGACAAACGTCACCAAATAAGAAGTCCCACTCTAACTACCAATCATTTTCCAGACGCCAATTATAATAAATATGCATCCCTAAGTAAGGCCACCAATAGTCAATCTGCCCACAAACCAATGCTCCAATGAGAAATGAGAGTGAAACTAAACAGGGTTTTAGATGAACAATCTTGGGGATTTTTATAAATTGAACACAAATGTTGAACTCAGAACTACAACACTTATCTGCCTAAGCAGGTAAAAATATCCTGATAATTCTAGGCTTCTTATTTTTTTTTGTTTTTGTATTTAATGATTTGATTAATTGAATAAAAGGCTGGAAAAGTACAGAGATGGCACTGATTTATTTTAACACCTTGGCACTGTTAGAAGTGGAATATTCACAACTTCATAGGCTGAATAGCCAACCTACTCCTGTAAAGTTTGAACCTGCTCTTTAACACCCACCACAGCTGCTTGATGTACAGATTAGCCTTAATAGCACACATTGATATAGCTATTATTTTCTTCTTCAATCAATGTGATACAGGGAGAATTTGAAGGGAACCTTGCAGGAGATGTACACAGTAAAGCTCAGTCTAATATTCAGTGAATGAGGTAGTGCTGTCCTACACAGGCTCAGGAGATCTGAGTAGAATTACAACAATTTGGAGAGTAGTGGAATACCAAGTTGATACTGATGGAATCATACGCAGATGGGGAATAGGTGGAATGTTTGCTGATGGTACATTTTTTTAGAAAAGCTTTGACCACACCTCTATGGTGAAAAAATTCACATAGTGACAATAGCTAATCAGACAGATTCCTAACAGGGTGTCATAGAAAACCAAGCGAACAGTAGGATATTTGAGGCTGGGGGTTAATCATGGAATTCAATAGCCCTGTGGCTTTAGTGATAGTGCTGAAAATTGAAAATGAAGAAAGCACCAAGTTTTGTGTAGATTATGGGAAATTAACGGTCATCCAAAATTAGACAATTTACTCCCTGCTTGGAGCAGTTCATGTTTTGGAACATTTGGATGTGCTAAGTATTTGACAACCATTGACCTGACTAAATGCTATTGGCAGGAAAATACATGATCCACAGCAAGGTAGAGGTCTACATTTGTGACCCACTTTGCACTGTATGAATTGAAAAAGATATCCTTTGGAACAAAATAAATATCCCAGTAGCTTTCCAGATACTAGTAGATTTCTTCTTAGCAGGAGTTGAAGAGTATGTTCTTGTTTGCCTAGATAATATCAATATCTATTGCCAGTCTTGACAGCAACATGTTCAATGTATGAGGGGGGTGTGTTGGGCAGACTAAAAAAAGGAATGAGTTAACCAGTGAGGCAAAGTAATGTCATGTAGGAATGACACAAGTATCCTACCTTCATCATGAGGTAGGTGATGGTCAGATGTTTCTAGATCCTCCAAGGTATAAGAAATAGCAGCATGGCCTACCTGTTTTAGCAAAAAAGGTAGGAACATTCCAGGGAATAGTGGTGCACTACAGAAAGTTTGTCCTTCACTATTGTACCATAAACACTTCTCTCACTGACCTTACTTGAAAGAACAGGTCAGACATTGGACTGTAAGAGGCATTCCAGAAACTCAAGGAAATATTTACTGGACCTCCAGTAGCAGTTATTCCTGATTATAGCAAATAGAGTAAACTCTCAGTTGACTGGCACCCATGGGGATTGGTAAATGCTAGATAGCTTTAGTTTCTGGTTCCATGAGAGTCACTATTAAAAATAGGCCTGACTAATACTGTACCCTATACTATTTGTTTGCTTTGACTTGTTCTCAGGTTGAGGAGCAAGGGAATGTATTCCTATCTTCCTTTTTGAAACTTTAAAACTCTGAAAATGTAAGGTATCTTTCTGTGGGGTGGGGTACAAAGTGCAACACATGAAAATTACACTATATTTCTTTGATTTTTTTTTACCGGTTGCTTGAGAGTGCTGGTTAGTTGAGTTAACTGAGAGTTTACTGTAATTTGTTGTGCAAGTAACTGCTTCAAAATATTGATTAGGTGTTGCACTTTGCCAGGTTTATTCAAAGAGTGAAGTGTACTTAGAAATGTATCCTAGTCAGAGATTCCATCCAAGGAAAGAATCATGTGCAGCTATGGAGAAGGAATCTTTGGGGATGGTATGTTTGCTCCAAAAGCTTCAACCCTACCTATATGGTGGAAAATTCACAGTAGTAACAGACCATGATCCAAGTGGTTGATGTGAGGTAGTGGGAAAAATGACAAGCTATTTAACTGTAGTTTGTGATTACAGTTCTATAATATGTCGATCCAGTTAAAGAGGGATGCCAGTAATGGAAGTGTAGATAGTCTGCCAAAAAGAGAACCAGTGATTAACAAAATAGTACATTTTTTTGATAAGCTGTTTGTTCAGGTCTCCAAAAAAAAAAAAAAATTTGCAGTATTGAGTGGAGTGAGAAATGTCAGATGAGTTATGCTTTCTTAGATTTATAAATGTAAATACATTTAGATTTAATTAGCTTTGTAAAATGAACGACTTATTTTAAGTCCCAACATAAGCCTGGTGTTCTTGCTGTAACTGAAACTTGGCTTAAACCAAGCATAAATGACTCTGAAGTTATATCTTCTGGTTTTATATCATCTGTAATAACCTGATTAACAGGAAAGGTGGTGGTATTGCTTTAATATTTCCCAACATTTCTTTATTATTTCTTTATTATTGACATTTAACTGGGAATGCCCACTGGGCTTGAGACCCATTTTCAGTGGAAGCCTGGGAGAAAAAATCCAATTACAGTTACAAAATATTATTATATAAGAGCATACCTGCAAGTATTGATGATGTACAATTATAATTACAGCATTAAATTATTGGTTCAAATGCATTCAATACCTACCACATTTCCCCTTACAACAAACTAACACCAGGATTCAGATCAGCACTGCTTCTTATAACTTTCCTTAAAATAAACAATTATAAACAAATATGCATTACTATCCTTTAGGATCATAGGATCATAGGTAGATACTAGGCTATTGGCCCAAGGGCCTACGTAAGTGTAGCCAACAAGGTTCCCTGGCGTATGCCACCCAAGAAAGTTATTTTCCTGTACCACTGTCGAGCAGAGACACAGAAGTGATACCCGGGGTGTATTTTCTATTTCCCATCCACTCATCAAGATTTTTCTTGAAGAGTGCTAATGAAGAACTTTGCTTGACATAGATGGGTAGCCTGTTCCAGAGTAAGGGAAGTCTCTGGGACAGGAATCTATCCCTCCAGCATGTCCTGTTTATTGTAGTGACAAGGTTTAGGTCCCTAGAGCGTGTAGCTTGGAGGGATTGGGATTTCTTTAGGTGTAGCATGTCCAACAGCTCTGGGTTTGACATAGCTTTATATGTTAGGCGGAGATCACCTTGGAGTAGGTGATATGCTACGGAGTAAAGCTAGAGCTTTTTGAGGCGGTCAGTGTAGGGCATTTGTTTGAGACCAGTAATCCTCTTTATGAGGTACTTCTGTGGCCTTTCCAGCTGCTGCAGATGTCTTATGAGGTACATTCCAAAAGGGGCATTGTACTCTATAATGGGTCTAATGAGTGTCGAGTAGAGGGGAACAATGACCTCTTTTTTCCTGGATGAGAACCCTTTTATGATAAGGTGTGCCACATAGAAGGACTTCCTGACTACTTTGGCGATGTGACTATCAAAGGCGAGACTACTGTCCACCTGGGTCCCAAGGTCTCTTATCACACATTCGGTGTTAAGTAGATTGTTGACTATGTGGTAGTTCATGGGTACAGAGTTTTTACCAAAGGGGATGACACTGCACATTTTGGCATTGAGCTTGAGGCCATGGCTCTGACACCAGGCATCTGTCTCAGCGAGCCCCTTCTGTAGAATGTCCACATCATTTGGGGACTTGACTATGGCTCCTAGTTTGGAGTCATCTGCAAAATATGTTAGCCAGAGGCCTTCTGTGTTAGCCTGTACTTCAGAGAAGTAGATACCAAACAGGAGAGTTCCCAGGACGGAACCCTGTGGTACTCCACTTGTCACTGCTTTGAGGTGAGATTTGGAGTCTGCAACTTTTACAGTGTGGGTTCTGTCAGTGAGCTAGTTGGCAACCCATCTTGTGACGTAGGGATTTATACCTAGTTTAGTGAGTTTAGCTATAATTCCAGAATGGGGGATGGTGTCAAAAGCCTTGGCAAGGTCAAGATAGGCTATGTGAACCACCTTACCCTCATCTACGGCTTTGGTGACTGCCTCAAAGAAGTCAATCAGGTTCAAGAGGCATTATCTGCCTTTCACAAAACCAAACTGGGTGGGATCCAAAGTTTGGAGGTTACCAATATCTTTGTTTATGAGTTCTACCACTTTGAAAGTTATTCATGTCTGTTGAATTTCCTCCTTTGTGAAGAGGGATAATGTGTGACTTTTTTCAGATAGAGAGACAAGCTATAAAGTGGAACTTTATATACCTCCTCGTGACAATACACCTATACTTGAAGATATCCTGCATTGGATATCCTTAACATTTCCGGAAGAAAAAATATTACTAGGTGATGTGAATGTCACTTGGTTGGACATAAATGCTAACTCTCCTACATCTAGCATGAACTTATATGGTTTCACACAACTGATTAATAGCCCCATACATTATAACAAGACATCACATTCTCCATTAGACTGAATCCTAGTAGCAGACCCTAGTAAATACTCAACCACAGGTACAATATCAGACTATCTCAGTGATCATCTCCCAATCTATACAACTAGACATCTCACATATCCAGTTAAACAGCATATTTATAAAACAACATGTAACCTTTCAAAGTTTAACCCAGAAATGTTCATTACTACACTATCATCTATTTACTGGAACTTCCTAAAAATCCTCTCCTTAGACAATGCTGTAATTCAATTCATTCCAACTTTTCTAAATATCCTAATCAGTCTTGCACCTCCTAGAAAGATGAGACTGAAAAAATAATGCAATTTGGCTATCCAAAAAGAGTAGAATGCTAATACAGGATAGAGAAAAAGCATGGAAAGAATGGGGGGAAAAAAAAAAAATATATATATATATATATATATATATATATATATATATATATATATATATACCTCAATATCTTGAAAACTTCAGAATGCTTCACAATTAAACTAAAATGCAAATAATTGAAGACTAAAGAACAATACCATAACTTTCAAAATGATGCTAAATACAACCCTAAAAAATTTTGGACATCCATTAAAGAAAGTTTACACCCCGGACAAAAATTCAACCCAAACCACTCTCCCAATAACTTACCACTCAGAACTGCAAAACAGTTCAACACTTATTTTATAGCTAGTATAACATCTCTAGCAAAGGATTCCTCATCATCTAATCTCATCCCTGCCCAACAGCCACGTCACCACATCCACTTTTATCTTCAAATCTGTGCCCATATGCTATATAAAACTAGTCTTAAACAAACTTAAACCATGCTTTTCTTCAGCTGTTGACCTTCCAAGTGAGTACCTGAAAATAGCTGACAGCATTGCTTATCCTGTCTCAAGCCTTATAAATAGGTCAGTTCGGAAATCTCACATTCTCTCTCAGTCTCTGGAAAAGTCACACATTATACCTCTTCACAAAGGAGGAAATTCAACAGATATAAATAACTTTCAACCTACAGCAATCTTATCTCCCTTTGCCAAAATACTTGAAAAATGCCACAATCATTCCAGTGCCAAAAAATTCCACTATAACAGGACTGAATGACTACAGACTTGTTGCTTTGACATCGGTGGTCATGAAGACTTTTTAGAGGCTGGTGTTAGCTCACCTGAAGAATATTACAGCTCCTTTATTGGACCCTCTTCTTTTTGCTTATCAATATAATCGGTCAGTGGATGATGCAGTCAATATAGGCCTGCACTATATCTTGCAACATCTTGACAACCCAGGGACATATGCACAAATTCTGTTTGTGGACTTCAGCTCTGCATTTAATGCAATAATTCCAGAACTTCTTCACTTGAAATTCTCCCAGCTTTCTGTTCCTGTTTCCACCTGTCAATGGATCACCAATTTTCTAAACAACAGGAAACAGTAGGTGAATCTGGGGAAATTTACATCTAGCTATTGCATGATCAATACAGGTGCCCCCGAGGGATGTGTGCTTTCCCCACTGCTATTCTCCCTGTACACTAATGACTGCACCTCTAAGGACCCCTTTGTCAAGCTTATTAAATACTCAACCAATACAACTATCATCAGGCTCATCAAGAATGGTGATGAGTCTACATACAGATGGGAGTTTGAGCAGCCGACCCTTTGGTGCAGTCAGAATAATCTGGAACTGAACACTCTTAAAACTGTGGAGATGACAGTGGACTTTATGAGTGGTACTACAATAGTATCCTCCCTCTTTATATATAATACTGCTGTGTCAGTTGTGGAATCCTTAAAGTTTTTGGGATGTATAATCTCCTGGGACTAAGTGGGAGAGCTATATAGGGTCGGTCAAAAAAAAAAGGCACAACAGCAAATGTACTTTCTGTAACAGCTGAGGAAGTTCAGCCTCCCACAGGAACTATTTATTCAGTTCTATACAGCAGTCACTGAGTCTGTTCTCAGTTCATCCATAACGGTGCAGTTTGGATTTCAATTCTGTCTAATCATGACAAAAAAAGGTTACATTGAATACTCAGGTCTGCCAAAAATATCATTGATGCTAGTTTGCCCTCCTTACAGGACCTGTACTATTCCAGAGTCATGAAAAGGGCAGGAAAAATCATCACCGACCCTTCACATCCAAGTTGCTATCTTTTTCAACTATTACCATCTGCCAGGAATTGTAGATTAATATGCACAAAAACAAGCAGATATAAGAAGAGTTTTTTTTCCACAGGCTATCAAGTTCATAAATGGTTAACTCAGTTTATTAAGCTGGGTTATCCTTTTTCAGTATTTTTTCACTGAGTTGCACTTTGCACTTTGTATGCATATGTATATTTACTTTTTTCTCTTATTGTTAATAGTTCATGTATGTTGTTTGTCTTGTTCTTAATAGTTGTATGTATGTCGTTTATGTAATTCATACTTAGAGAGTCTCTGAAACCAGAGTCAAATTCCTTGTATGTGTGCATACTTGGCTAATAAATGTGATTCTGATATATATATATATATATATATATATATATATATATATATATATATATATATATATATATATATATATATATATATATATATATATATATTCATATATATATATATATATATATATATATATATATATATATATATATATCGATCTATGCCCTAAGACTGAAAATTCAAAAGACAGAAAGTCAAAATATCTAAAATCACAATATCTGTGGAAATTTCCCCTTCCCCACTTTTCTGCAACTTGGAGTTGGGATATATAATTATCAAGGGGCTTTTGATATTCTGGCCTTCAGCCTTTTGAATTTTTGATCTTATGGCATAGACCCATATGAATGACTATATATATATATATATATATATATATATATATATATATATATATATATGTGTGTGTGTGTGTGTGTGTGTGTGTATAAAGTTTGCAGAAATGAAATTTATATTATTGTATGGGTTAGGCTTTTGTCCACAAATATGATAAATGTCTTAATGTGATTAAATATAGGAAAATCCCTATGCCCATATTTTTTAAAAATGTGATAAAATAAAGGGGACTCTCAGAGAGCTTCTGTATGTACAGTCAATAGGGTTCATGCCCAAACAATGATGAAATTAGATCTCTGTAGAGGACAATTTTGGATGAGCAGAGACAACAAATTTTAGTCCCTTTGCTTGCTAACTCAGAAGTAATAAACCTGCTAAAGGTGAACATTAAAGATACCTTGATTACAAAACAGAGCAAGTGAAGACAGCCCTGAAATTAAATGTTTTGATAACTTTCCCAGAGCTCAGAGATTTTTGGTTCTGCATCTCTGGATCCAAGTCCCAGAAATACAGAATATTAAAAAATGTGTTCCTGGCAGTGGGAAGATGCTGACCTCCCCTCAATGGAATATTAGATCAGTTTATGGAATATTATGCTTTTCTGTACAGGCTAGATCCCCACAGCCCTACTGACAAAACAGAGGCAAGAAAAGAAAAGAATTTTGTTCTTGCTAAACTTGTTGCTGGTAACTCTCCAAGGCCTAACAGTCTCTCCATTAAGGTTTTTGGATGGGACTCTCATAAACTGATCTTGGTCTTCACCAATTGGGCTAATAGGATTGTCTACAAAGAAGGCCCACCTAAGTCCCAGTAACAGGAAATTATACCCATAATATTAAAACCTAAAAAGACCCAACCTATATAGCCTCATGCAGACTCATATCTGTTTTGAGTTGTGATTATAAATGTATTCATGGCTATCATGCCAGCTAGACTAGTTACTTATTTACCTAGCTTATATATACCCTGATAAGACTAGTTTTGTTCTGTGTGTGCCACTAGTGTTCTTTAATAAAGACTGTTTTGATGACTGAACATGTAGATACAGTCAGGGTTTCTCTGCTATTTGCCAGCTTGGATGTCAAGCAGATTTTTGAGTTGGGGGTCCTTTTTTCCTGTACTGGAAAGCATATCATTTGCTTCCACTATATTGAAATATGAGTACAGGTTCACTGATTAGGATTAATCTGTGAACCGGTCTGCCTTCCACATTTTTCTCTTACCAGGGGAATGAAGCTGAGTTGCACACTATGTCTGTTATATTTTGCTTTTTATTTAACAGAATTAGCATATAAATTGAGGTCTGATTATATTCTTGGTTTTCAAAATACTGGCTACTGCCATAAGACATAATTTGTTTGCTGATTACATGCTGATGTATCTTACAAACTGGAAATGGATCTTTCCCCTTTTGTGGAATAGACTCCCTCTCCATGTCAAGCAGAGTACCTCTCTAGCCCTCTTTAAGAGGCACCTGGATGACTGGATGTGGAACAGAAAATGCACCCCTGGAATCCCACCTATGTCCCTATTGGACAGGGGAAACTGGTGCTGAATTTGAGGGAACATGGGTGAAGTTCTTGACTAAGCTTATAAGGACGTCCAGGCCAATAGCCTAGTATCATACTATGAACCTTGAGTATTTAATATAATAGAATATTTTGCAGGGCTATCAAGTTATAAGATTAATGTCCAAAAAAAAGCAAGAATGTTAAGATACACTGTACTCCTTTCCCTTAAATGCCAGCTTGGATGTCAAAAGGTTTTTGAGAGAGTTATTTGGGGTTCCTTTTTCTTGCATTGGAATGTATGTCCTTATACTCCCCATATTGAAATACTGAGAAAAAAATATATAGACTCGTTGATTAGGATTCAGCCAGGCATCAGATTGCTTTCCTCCTTTTTTTTTGAATGTCTGCTTATAGCGTAAAATCTCCCAGACCTAACCCCCCAATACACTGTTAGTTGATCTTATATGGTTCTTTAGTCAATTTTATATGGTATTTTACATGAATTTTAGTGGCTAGTGTTACCATAAAATAAGTATTTTATTTCAAAAATGTAATATTTCACTTGATAGCTGTGTGGATATAGTCTGCAAAGGCTATAATACCTAGGTAAACCTTTTGTTTTTGCAAAATTGAATCAGTATTGAAATCTGAGAAATACATTTTAAATGATTGTACCAAGTGCTGAATTTGATTTGTTATAGTCTAAACGTTGTTTATAATTTACATGTGCCTGTTTAGATATAGTTGGCATTTGACATATGTTAGATTCTTGTTATATTGTATTAATATTATACTCTGGACCAAAACAAATGAGTTGGTGGTCCCACTGTGAGTCTGTGTATATATAGTTAGAATAATTTAAAGGCCAAATAGGATTGCAAATCTCTTACAGAATAGAATGTTCTCTGATGACTGAATTCTCAAGATTAGCTCTTAATACAGTAACATTTATACAGAGTATCCTTTAAGATGTTCTTGTTTGTTTTTTTTTTTTGAGCAAAGTGTTTACTGGAAATGTCAGTTAGAAAAGTTAATACTGATCAGATAGACTAATGTGTCGTTTGTCACTTGTATGATAACTGGAATAGAGGTCTGACAGCTTTTGTGTATACAAAAGATGAAAGGAAACATTAGGCAGAATTTCACTCAATTTCTCTAAGTCTATGTTCACTTTTAAAATACCTGCATTACCTCAGATTGATTTGTAACAAATATAGTTTTTAATATTATTTTCTGTTTGAATTTTGTTTATATACCCAAAATGGTTTGTGTTAATCAAAGTAGGAACAAAGCTTTTTTATTCTGCTAGTTCTAATAATTAAACATATTTAGAAATCACATGATCCACCTTATAGTGCCCCTTCTTACAACCAATTGATCAATTACTTCCTTCAGTTGGGCAAGAAACAGGCCTATTCATTCTCCAAGAAGGGTAAAAGCCACTTTAGATAATTTATAACTTGGCCAGGTCTACATATTTACAGACCCATTGGTTCCCTTCAGAAGTAAGAGGCAGGTGTCTGGGAGCAGGGTACAAGCAGGTGAAGCCCATTCTCTTCCCAGATTACCCTACCCTGCAGTGGCTATGACATTTGCAATCACTGCGACCTTTACGGATGCATGTTTATAGTAACAAAGATAGCCTGGAACCAGCAATAAATCATCTCTGGCTCCAACTCTTAAGGCTATAATAACATTTGTTTTATGAAATCAACATAAGAGAAGACATACTTTACCTTTAGACTTGTGGAGGGAGTAAACAAAATCATCATACCCAGTTACATTCACTGTTATCTTTGCTTCAGAGATATAGTTTGCATCATATTGCAGCATAAAAGAACAAAAGCATATAAGAATTTAACTATTTTCACAAGAAAACAATTAAATAGTCTTTGCAGTAATGAGACAGTAACATCTAAACAAGGTATAGAAGCAATTCCTTCCACTCACTTGAAGTTAATGGAAAAGTCAAGTTCCTTTCTTTAGGCAAGAATACTCCTTGAGGCTCACCAGGATTATGTAGTCAGCGTGTTTCCTTCCTGATTTCAGAATACTTCCAATGACTTTTACTAACACTCCTGATACTCAGCATAAAGCATGTGCTCCTAACTAATTGCATGGAAGACTTACTTCTTTCTTTTTTTTTTCAAAACAGGTTTATTGTTTTAACATACAAGAGAAATATCATAACAATTTTATACAAGTAATTAAAAATAGATATGATTATAACATTCAATAAAACAACTAAAGTATTTACAAAGACATCCACTACAATCAGATCAATTAATTAAACTAAAATACCATGCTATTGAAATTAGGATTTTTTAAACAAATTTTGTAAATTATCCCATACAATATAATAAGATGTTTTTCTAGTTGTTCTTGACCTAATTGTGTATATTTCCATATGGCACACTATATTCATAACATTTTTAAATTCATCGAACGAAGGAGGTGTATCTGAAATCCAATTTCTGGTTATTATTTTCCTAGCCACTGCTAGAATAGACCATAACAAGGGAAGCTTAACCTTTTTAACACTTTGAGGTACAGGTGTGTTGAATAATATAAGAGATTTAGAAATAATGAAATTATCTGTAAAAAGAGCCTGCAAAAATTCATTAATTGACTTCCAGTATTCTTTCAATTTTATACAGTCATAAAACATATGAGCCCAGTCAGCATTAATTTCTACATTACATCTCTTACATAGATTATCTTTATTATTTATTTTATTCATCATCAAAGGTGTATAAAAAGATCTATGTAAAAATTTCCATGTATAAAGTCTCAAGACAATGGAAGACGTAGTTCTATAGGCAGATTCCAATATATATTGTTTATCTTGTTGATTTGGTGGGTCCCCATTAATAGAAGTGAAATAATTCCAGTATGAATCTACACTGTAAAAAGTTTCTTGTCTGATAATTTTATGTATGTGTGAAAGTTTACCTTTATCAGAAACTTTATGTTGTAAATTTAATATCAAGTAATCAATCAGTGTTGGAATAGATTCTTTAACTGTTATAGACATTAGATCTATTTTATTAATGAGATGTTGTCTAAAGGTCTGAACCTCTAACCAGCAAGTTTCTCTTAGATCAAATTCTTGTTTTAAGAAATCTAGATTTTTAACTTTATTATCAGATATCAACTGATACCAGTACTTTAGATCATTATCTATAGCTAAATGGGTTCCTTCAGAAGTAGATGACAAAAGCATACCCTGAGTATACATTATAGGGAATATAATAAAATTCCATTCCCTATACTTAGGGTGCATGAATATAAAGTTACGATAGCTAATAATAATATTTAATGGGTAACAAACCATATGTTTAGGTGTAATAGGTGAAGTACAAAATTCCTTTAGTAACCATAACATGGAGTTATTTACAATCATATTTTTATGTGTTAAGGAGATTTTCATGAAGTGCATACTAATTAGCTCCCAATAATCTTTCCATTTTGCAACATATGACTGATCTATTAATAAAGTAATAACTTTTACAATAGAAGAGATAGTATATAAATTAAAGTCTGGAAAAGAAATACCCCTTGAGACCAGCTATTAGTATGTTTCTTTAATGCAATCCTAGGTCTATTAGGTGCCCATAGGAAATTTAACATTAGTGTATTCAGTTTCTTGATAATTATTTTTGTAGGTGGAAGTATTATTGATTGTATTAAGTATAAAATCTTGGGGAATATTATCATTTTAATAATTGTAAGTCTCTCCTCCATAGTAAAAAACATATTATTCCAGGTATTAAAAAGGTTTTGTATATTAAGAAAACAGGTATTATAATTATTATATATAATAGATTTAATATCTTTAGATAGTATTATACCTAAATAAGTTATCTGACCTGAATTGGGTACATATTTAGTAAAATCACTAATGGGAATATTTTTTCGTGTATATATAGGTAGTATTTTAGTTTTTTCTTCAATGAATATTAAACCAGAAATACTTTTAAAATTCATCATTTTATCAAATAGAGACTGCATAGAAGAATTAGATCCTGCTGATGTAATTAGAACATCATCTGCAAAAAGTTGAATTTTGGATGTTGTATTTTCATCTATTTCAAAACCCTCTATGTCAGTACTGTTTCTGATCAAATTAGCCCAAGGCTCCATTACTAAAGTGAATAATAGTGGAGAAGACTTACTTCTTTCTGAGGTAAAGAATAATGTGCATTTCCCTTCAGTAACATGGCACTTGCCAAACACCATCCCAGGCCATATGTATGAAGTAGATATTATATCTGGTTGCCATCCAGGCACAGTGACCACATTAAAATACATATATGACCAGATCTATTGACTTACATATAGCATTGCACCTTAATGTTTTATGCTATACCCAGCAGTTCTAGTAAAGTCAGTATGGCAACAGGTTGAACCAACTCATTCTCTCCAGAATGGGTGAGCCAAAAATAGCAGCCCGGTAGCACTCAACACTTTGCTCATACAGCATGCTTTCTGTTACTTGAACACAGGTTATCTGGGGCATAGTCAGTATGTTAGCCAATAGCAACAGTGAGCCATACATTATAAGCGAAATGCTTTGTAACTGACATTGTAGAGGCTACTAGCCCTGTATGAGGAGCAATAAAATGTATTTCTGTTTGATTAAAGAAGAATTTTGTCATAAAATGTGATTTAAAAAATAATCAGGAGTTTTCTTCATCCAGGACATTGCTAAATAATGTAAATAGCATTTCTTATGATAAGGTTGGTCCGTTTTGAAATTTCAACAGTAGAAATGCCGAGTGCTGAAAAATGAAGAGCAAGTCCCAAAAATCACTCTTCCATTAAAACATCTTTATGCGGTGGTGGGGGCAAGCCCTGGCTGTACCCCTCATGTGGGAGGCAGTCTCCCCATACTTATATATACCAACTTGGAGATAGTCATACCTTGGAGGAAAGGGAGTATTCCAAGAAATGGCATCTCAGACTTAATATATATAAGTCTGATCTTTTGGCAATTCATTATCCATGTTTCGGGACTCATTGCAGTGGATATTGACATTTCAAATGGTTACCAATAAGGTTTTATAATATTCTGTGAGCAATTCACCTACTCCTGGAAACTTATCTGCTGAAAGTTTCTAATAACATTTTAGATTTCAGGTGTTTTTATTTGTATTTTTCCAAACATATATGGGCATTATTTAATAGAATGAGTGAGCTGTACTGCAACTGTGTTTTCTGTAATTCCCATGAATCTGCAGCACATGACAGACATGTCTTAGCCGTTGGTGTCTCCATTGTAAGAAATACTGACAATGCACTTTTTAGATTGCAAAGGATAGGGTGTCAGTTAACTTCCTCTCCTGGGTAAGGATTAGGGATGCCATTACAGCCCTTAGGGTGCCTGCACAACTGCCAACACAATTATGGTCTTATAGTTGTCTATACAGTGCTAATTTTAAGCATTCCACCCAGAAGGAGCAGCAGAGAGACATTGCTGAGCTCTCTGCTCATTTCTTTGAAGACAGCAAGACACTATTGATAAGCAGCATTCTACCTTAACTAAGAATGATGCCTAAACCTAAGGATAATATATTGCTTCAATAATTAGCTAGTACATTGGTGTCATTCTAGGGAATCCAGTATATGTCTGCATGGAAAGAAGCAGTAAGTAGATCCTCCTGCTTTGCCAGAGATGGGCAGTGTCTCTCATGCCTTGTATTTTATATACTGGCTAAACCTTTTGCTACTACATATGACCTCTTTTAAGGTACATTCACATGATAGACAACACAACATAGCAAACTCCAAGCTAAACAATATCAAGGTAGCACTGTTGGTTACCATAAACCTAAACAACAAAATGTATTAACCTGAGGTCTTTCATAACCTCTAAGACATCAGCACATTTATAATTAAGAATCCTGGTTCTTTTGTAGTGATAACACTTCCTACACTCTGGGAAACAACACTTATCCAGAAACACCAGTATCTGTGGAAGAGTATCGGTATTTATTCATACCCTAATATGTCTTACCATATTTCACATGATTCAGTTCTGGAACATGCTGATGCCCTAGTTAAGTTCATAAAATTAATTATCATGTTATAGCTAATTATAGAGGATCCTTATTGAAATGTCAGTACTTGAAATGCTGAGTGTTGACAAGATGAAAAAACACCATAACTGCAGGAGAGGAGCAAATATCAGACATCTGTATTCTCCTTTAAACTTCTTTTCTGCAGGGGACAATCCCAAGACCTACACTCCCAAGCTTATATATATATATATATATATATATATATATATATATATATATATATAGAGAGAGAGAGAGAGAGAGAGAGACTCTGAGACCACAATGCCTTGGAGAAGCAGGAATATTTCAGGAAATGGCCATCTCGGATTTAGTATATGCAAGTCCTCTTTTTTTGGCCTTTCAGTCTCCATGTTTTGTGATGTGGTCTAGCAGGTTCCAGCATTTCAAATTGTTACCAATTATGTATCCCCATCTATGACCCTTTTACAGCATGAAGAATAAATTAGCAAGCTTGCAAAAGTGAAAAAATTTAACCAGATATCCTTGGTATGTTTTACTTAAACCATCTGCACATAAAATGGAAATCATATACTACCAACAATAAATATGTTAGGATATTTCTGGACTTGGACACTCTAAATTGGCCCTAGGTGTGTGTGTGTGTGTGTGTGTGTGTGTGTGTGTGTGTGTGTGTGTGTGTGTGTGTGTGTGTGTGTGTGTGTGTGCGTGCGTGCGTGTGTGTGTGTGTGTGTGTGTGTGTGTGTGTGTGTGTGTGTGTGTGTGTGTGTGCATGTGTGCCTTCTGTGGAAGGTTGGGCGTTGGGCTGGAAACTCAACACTGTAAAACTCCACTGCCAGTCATGAGCAGACAGGTGATCCACTGTGGCGACCCCTAACCTGGAAAAGCCAAAAGAAGAAGGAGAAGAAGAAGATAAATACCATTATACTTGACCAGACTTTCCCCTTCTACCCTGAAAGTGTTAATTTCCTTGAACTTATCTTCCTAAATATTTCTACCAATTGCACCACCATGCTTCTCCCCATCCCCAACCCCTAGCCATAGTCAAATCTAGCTAACCTATTTTTTTTCACCACTAACAACTCCACTTGATTCAGGCATTATTGGGAAAAACAGTTATTTACTAATCTATGGATAATAAAACAAGGTATAGCACCCCAACATATCTTGCAACTGAGGCTACTGCCTGTTCTTTCTTTGATAGAGGCATTGAGGCCTCCACACTAGTAGAGTGTAAACCTAGCAGCTCAGTTAAACCTAAATGCATATGGTAGAACTATCATATCAATAAATTCTATAATAAAAAAAAAACTCCTAGATATTTCACAAGTATAAAAAGGTATCTAAAACTTGTAAGCAAGCCTGTCAAACTTAACATTAGAAAATGTAATCCAGCTATGACCCTGGGTGGCAAACTCGTCAACAGACAGCCATATGGCTTTCTTCACCCATAATAGGATTCTTAGAAGTAGCTAACAATTCTGCACTGAAATTCTCTCTTATGGTAAATCCTCTGATTCCAAGTCCATTGTTAATATTCTTGTTGAGAAATTCGTTGCCAGCTTCACTCCAATACATATTCCAGTTTGCTCCCTCCCTCTATTCCTCATTACACTGTCCTTCTTGAGATCAAGATCAAGTCCTTCTGGCACTTTGCAAAATTAAAACAATACTTTATGTTCATGACAATGTCTCTTGATGGCTACTGAGAAGCATAAACTCCCACCCAGCAAAAGCGCTCCATCAACTCTTCCATCTATGTCTATTCACTGGTAATGTCCCTGTGGTTGGAGAATGGCAGTGGTGGTGCATTTATATAAGTGTGGTCCCTCTATTCTCCCTGGGAATAACAGGCCTATTAGTCTCACTCATAATATTTGCTAGGCCATGAAATGTATTGTAGCTAAACTAATAAACAATGATACAGATGATGTTATATCCTTGGATACATATCATTTCAACTTTGTAAAAGGCAGACCATGCTTACACAAACTGTTTGAGTTAAATAAAAGTGTTACTGAGGTCTTACATAAGGGGTATTTAGTCAACAATGATTGTTTGAGCCTTGCCACAGCCTTTAACACTATCACCCTTGCTGAGATTTCTGACAAACTCTCATAACTCAACAATAACCTATACATCATTTTCAGGATAGATGATTGGTTTCCTGTCTCAGTACTTAGTGTTAAGGTTAAAGGTATTTGTTCAAGACAGAAAAAAATCAGAGGGATAGATATCCTACAAGACTCTGTGAGGGAAGTCCTTCCCTCCATTTTGATACGTATTTCCTTGACATGACAATATCTCAGGATGATGTCTAATGATGTTTTTTGAAGATTGTTAAATCGGAACGGTTATAAAATCTGATTCTGATACTCAAAGTCTCCAGCAAGGGTGGGCCAAACAAATGTTTGATGTTATTTTTTATGAATTTACTCTAAACACTGATAAATGCAGCATAGTTTCCTTTGGTAAATGTAGCATCTGTACTGCTCATCATATAGGTATGCCCAAATATTTCTGATGCCATTTGACTTGCTGATGTGCAATAAATCAATCAGTAATGGCTCAGAGGATGCCTTGTATGCCTGACACAGGTAACCACTTAGCAGGTTGTTGGATACTGAGTGTAGTGACAGGGCTTTGAGTCAGTCTATGTAGGACATGATGTTTAGGCAGTGTATCCTTTTAGTAAGGTATCTCTGAGAGTGTTCCAGTTGTTGCACGTGTCTGGGCAGATACATGCCAAAGTCGACGTTATCTTCAATGATTGGCCTAATGAGGGCTGAGTAAAGGAGAACAATGATGTCTCCAGATCTAGACACAATCCTTTTGTTTATAAACTGTACAATATAGAAGGACTTTCTTATAATAATAGTCACATGTTGGTCAAAGGTTAGGTCACTGTCCACATACGTTTTTAAATCCCAAATAACTGGGTAAATTCTTATTAGTCAAAGTACTTTCATAGCAGTCCTAGAAGTCTGGATTACTGGATTAATAATGACAAATTTTCAACTAGGATATGCCAAGAAAATGTATTTAATGATAGACATTGTTAGTCTACCATGAGTACTGAAAGGATATGGCTGACCTGCCTGATGGTCTAACCGGTCATAAACTGAGTGAGAACCTATGAAAATATGAAATAGTGGTGGACAATAAGATTCCTGCTTGAAGTTTTAATAACATTAGGATCTAGTGATAAGGTTTCAAAGTTGTTAAATGCATAACAAGACTAAGAATGATACTTTATCATGTCATACGAGGATACTACATTTGATGTTTAAATATTTTATTAATTTTAACGTTTGCAATATATACATAGCAGACAGGAATGAAGATATATCATGTGTTCTGATATTAGACAACATGTATATTTCAATGCATTAAAATTACATTCTCAGTATTGGTTTTCATTGTGGTCAACAATCAGCATCTCCAATTTGTCCCAATAGCAAGGCTTTGTGATAGCATTTTCAGATCTAAATTGCTTTGTTTCTTTCTCAATACTACATAAAATAGATGATAATTCAAAGCATTTTTTAAATAAAGGGAGTGCATCAGATTTCCACTTTCTAGTAATAACTTTTCTAGAAACAGATAGAACACCCCAAAACATACAATATTGATTGCTACTTATAATAATTGGAATGGGAACATTTACTCAAATTTTTGCTCTTGTAAGATCACACTTTTCTGTCTATATTCCCTTAAGGGAATTATTTATATATCATTACAATATTTAGCATTTTTTCACAATGCATAAAAATTTGCATTCAAAGATAGGTAAATGATTTACCACATCTTCAACACATAAAGTTTTCTGATTTACTAAATTTTGATAAACTAAAAGGTGCCACATAATGTCTATATACATATTTCTGTGTGAAACATTTCTAATACAGACTTGAAGATGATAAACCACTAGATTTTAATATCAACATTTTATTCTTTTCTTCTATTAAATGTTTTACTTTTATTGATTCTAAAAAAAATCAAAAAAATATTATGCAAGTTATTCTTGCTATTGATTATAATATTCTTAAAATTTAGAGATTTCCCCATTAGATGTATTATTCCCTTAGATAACATATATTAAATATTGGAATAAAATATTAGAATACTATATATAAATTATGATTATATGGTCGTTGAGTATATATATTTTTTTTTTCAGAAGAAGATTTACTTTAAGCTTCTAAATATGTGGGCCAATAGCCCAATTTTAATGTATTTCTAGTTATGGCAGTTTTATACATCAAACACTTCATGAATACTAATTTTTCAGCAAATGCAAAATCTGTATAAGTTATTTTCAGTTTAGAATTTAAGATTGGCTTTGGTTAGACAGCATTAAAGGAGTGTTAGTTTGTCATCCAGTTTGTTATCTTGAGATGATATAATGTTTAATTTTCTGCATTTTTGAAAGCACTAGGACCAAATCCGTTATTCACAGTTTCCTGCAATTCAAGTTATATGAAATACAACTTTAGATATTTGATTTACTTTTGCATAGTTTTTCAATATGTTATCAATCAAAGAGAGAGCTTTAATACTGTAGGAAAGGGTATAGATTAAGAAAAGTATAGGGTCATGCTGGTCTGAGGACAGTTGCACTTGCTACAAATTGTAATGATTATTACAGACAGTACACATTCCATTAATGCAAATGAAAATATTAGGCATCTAGAAGTAACAGACAAAAAATCTTTTACTTTTATATGTCAGTGTCTAGAGCTCAGTCCTATTATTAGTGACCATTGTTGGTCCTTCAACTACTGAGTGCTCTTTCATTATAATTGCTCTCTTTATATAAATGATTTCATGGTCATAAAATGTTCAGGAAATAATAAAAGGTAGTTTCACAATAAACAACCTTTTGTTCTGGTAAGCTCCAGATGCAAATTACCAGTTGCATTTTGTGTTTTTATAAACATAGATTAAATTTAATGTTATATTATACCTTAACATCTAAAACAAAATGTCACTGTTATACATGAATACATATTTTAGGCCTGAACTCACAACAATAGTATATGTTTATAATATTGATATATTTACAATTTGCTACTGTGAAGAGAACTGATGGATGCACATAAATTTACAATATGGTACTGTGAAGAGAACTGATGGATGCACATTTATTTTAAACTAACTAGTTTGTGAATGTTTCTTCTGTTAATTCCGAAACAAATGTGACTCTATCATTATATTTCAAAATCCTTACACTAGTGGCTTGATACTTCAAAATACTTTTACAGCATTTTCAGGAGAAATCTAATGAATGGATAGCTGTATATATCTAAATCAGCATATAGCTCTTAAAGAAAGCAGACAGCATAGTGTCACGTGTGAATATTATGTCTGAACAAATATAATACATATATTTCTATAACATTTAAGTAACAAAAATACTACTTTATTCTGATAAATAAGTATTACTTTTAAATCTGGACTTTATATGCACATAATACTTTTATAATTCAGACATAAACTGAGTTTCCCATTCTGAAAATACATGACAAATCTACATAGTTCCATTAAACAAATGAGAACAACAGAGCACTTCCTTTGGACTATATTTATTGACTTGCAATACAGGGCAATATCTTTGAAACCACTTACAATTTTCCAGCAAGCTTATCAGGATATGTCAGGCTACCGAATAAAAATTGTTACTTTGGGGTTATAGGGATGTGTACAGCTCATTTACACATACATCAACATTTTGTGTGAGTGCAGACATAACCCTAGTGTCTGAAATCCTACATTTATGAATTTTACTTCTGATAGAATGGCAGTAAAGATGTATTTTGGATATGTGCTATATTCCACACACTGAAAACATATCATATGCTCACAACTCATCGAAACCTAATACAGTGCACATTCCATACTCTCACTATTAGATGCTTATAAAACTGTACTTCTGGTGTCTATAGATAAAAAAGCCACATATCAGTCCCCATAAGAAATTTCATAACAAACTCTCTGAGAATTAAGCTAAGATATTTGGATGAAAAATGCACCTATAAATCATATCCTTCTTTCATGAATCTAGATGCATTTTGAAACTGAATTCAAGAGCAACACACTGTACCCTCAGGAAAAGAGTTGCTTTGGTCATGACATGTTTCCATTCACAAATAAGTTTCCTTTCCTGGGTAAATACATGCATGTGTCCTTTTTACTTCAGATGTAGTGAAAATATCTGGTGAACATTTGGGCATTCTGCATATTGAACAGCAATTGCCAAATGCCTATAATCCCTTGCATTTCATACATGTACATAAAAGGCAATGCATGATGTCTTCTTTGAAAATAGAACACTTAATTATGAAATGCTGCTAAAATATCTAGTCTACTCTAACAGATATAAATGCAGATCCATGCTGAACTTGACCGTGCCACATTTTTATTAATTTATTAAATATGCAGGCTCAGTGCACACAAACATCTCTTTCAGTGGTGAGCCAGCAATGCAGCCTGTTTAAGTAACTTATTCATATTCACAGTGAAGCTGGAAGGAATTAAACCACATATTGTATAAAACAGCTCATTATATCCTCTACACTAACTGCCAGCATAGACATCACTCCCTCATTTAAAGAAGTTTTAGTCATGGCATGCTTCCATTGACACAATGAGGCCCTTTTGTAGAGGAACAAATACCTATATCTTTATCAGTCTATCTATTTATCTAATCTACATATTTGCCTATCTATATACGTAAAGAGAGAGAGAGAAATTTATAGATCTGTTGTGTCTTGCATCATGATAACAACTCAACAAATACATTTTCTGGATATGTTCTCTATTCCTTTCCTTACTGAACCAGAGTGTTTGCTTTCTCATAATGGAAACAAAACATAATGCATCATGCCTGATTGCCACTGTGAAATGGATGCATGTGCCTGTTTGTAAGAAGCAGTAAGACAAACTGACTTTGGTAACTTTTAACAAATCTGGCAAGGAGTTACATTTGTATACTCAGGTGCAAAATATACCTAAGACAGTCAGAGAAAATATCTTCACCGTTTAAGATAATATTTTGTCTGAGGAAAATTGCTCCTCAGAATTGACCTCAGCGTTTAGTTACTTTACAAAATCCCTAATAATACTTGTCAGCATACTTATGTATTTGGCTCCTAAAGTCCTGGGAAGATGCACCATCTATCTGCTCTGTACTGTTTTAACCTTTGCTATATTTTATATGAATGTGTTATTCTATACTGTTTGCATGTCTGGATTCAACATTTTTTATTGCTTTTCCCTTTCGTGATGTTGCACAGTCATTTTGGACTCCAGCCAATGGCCCAAAAATATAATCAGCAGAAGACTGTAACTGAATACTCTAAAATTTCACTGCAGCGGTATGAAACCTAAAGTTAGCCAGCACGTTAAGTCAAGGTACCTCAGACTGCATGTACCAGTGAAGGCATTATTATACAATTCAGAAAATAACATCTGTAAATATAATACACAATCATTTAATTACATTAAACAATATATTTTATCTGTAATAATACAATTTCAATAAAAAAAAAAAACATACAGCGTTCATGTGTTGGATAAGAAATACTAATAGGGTTTTGTAAAGCTCCTCAACACTGAAGTCAGTTCTGAGGATTGAGGCTTAAAATAATGAATAACACCTCTAAAAATCCTGCAATAAGACAAGTAAGTAAACTAAGGATAGAAATATAACAAAGTACAGTTGTATAAGTTAGCTTACTATAATAGCAGATATTCTAATAGACTAATTTTGCAGAAGTCTAAGCTATTTGGGTGCTTCCCTAGAGAATGGCCAGCTTTCAAAGCCTGGGGGTGCCTTCTTCATGTTTTAACTTTCAGGAACTCAGGTGGAACTCCAATTTGCAGACATTAAGAGTTCCAAGTTAGTCAGAGGAGTTTTTTTTTTTTTTTTTTTTTTTGCTTAGAGAAAGGAAGACAAGATTTCTAAAATGATAATGCTATGGAACAACCCCAATGGTAAAGTATGTACACAAAGGTCAATACATTCACACCCTGGCAATAAAAAAGATGCAAAAGAAGTGGTCTGGAGGGAGAGGCCATTACTGCAACAGTGATCTTTTAGAACATCTACTGTTATGGTAAGCTAACTTACACAACTGTACTATTGTCAACATAGCTCACTGTTGCACTAACCTAAGCTATTTGGATTAACATAGCTTAGAAACTAAGAAATGGAGAGGAAAAATAACTAAGATTGCAGGAGCCCCTGGACAATGGTCCTAGAAAAACCTGATCTGGACTTGGAAAATGAATCCTGTTTGCATTGTTTTGTAAAAGAATGTACAGAGGACCAAGTTGCTTCCCCTTCTAGAAAGCCACCAAAGGAGCAATAACCCTTGTAAAGTGGGGCCTAACCCTCCCTGGAAGTGGCTTATGCTTGTGAGAAAAAACAAAAAAAAAAAACAAAAACAAAACAAAAGACAATCGAATGAGGCAACCATCTGGAAATAGTCTGCTTTGGTGCTGATCGTCCTTTCCTCTCATTGTCATGGAAGACAAACAGTCGATCAGCTTTCTTAAGATTCATTGATAGTAGTTGAGCTACTTGTGGACATCTAGAATGTTTAGAATCATTTTTTTCTCTTGCCCTTGGTTTCAGAAAAGAAGACATGGAAATTAATAGTCTGGCTCAAAGTAAACTCTTGGGATCATTTTAGCCATAAAAGAAACGTTAGTTCTCAAAGAAATCCTGTGCTTGTAAAAAATAAAGTACAGCTGACCACCATAAGTGTTTGTAACTCAGATGATCTCCTAAGAGTGGTCAGAGCAATGTACAAAACTGTGTTCTGTGTTAAGAACCTCAATTCAGCCTGATGAGCTGTTTCAAATTGAAAAAGATTAAGTTTTTCAAGCACAGAGTAAGGATCACAAGAAGAAGCCCCCTGTTTCCTACATGAATGGATTTGCAACATTACTTTTAAAAAACATTCAAATTAAGTTAAAATGGGTATAAAGGGACTCTAAGGGCATACTAGCAGAATAGGCCAAAAAATGAATCCTTTAATAAAAGCACAAAACCTCTCTAGCACCTCGGCTTAAAGCCTTCCAGGAGGAAGTTGACATCCAGCTCATATTTTGAACTCCCTACCCTATGGTGAGTTATTAAGAGTCAGTAGGTTATGTAGTGAACCTGATATTTTAGAAAAAGAGATTTTTAATTCCTGTCAGATGTTTAAAAATAGGGGATAAGCTCTGGAAGTCATTAAAAAGGCTCTAGAGAAGTTATGTTTTCCAGAGATAGATAAAAGAAATAGTAGTGAATATAACAACAATATACTGCAGAAAATAATAAATGGAGAAGGTAGTAAAATATATTTTGTTACCTCTTATAATATACTTTCTGATGTGATTATAGCTATTATAAAATATTATTGGCCTTTTTTGATGGAGGGAAGACATAAATTAAAAAAAAATGTGTGGCATGCACCCCTGATTTCCTTTAAAAGAGGCTGCAATTTAAAAGATATGTTAGTACATGCATCTTTTTCTTTACCTGATGTAAATGTGGGAAGGGAGGTTGGTAGGTTGGGCACCTGGGTATGTGGAAATTGTTCAGTTTGTTCATATGTTACTAGATTTTTTTGATAAAATCAATGGTTTGAAATTTAGACCGGTAGCAGAGTTTACTTGTAATGCTGTAGGTATTATTTATGCACTTAAGTGTCCCTGCAATCTTTTCTATATAGGTGAGAGTAAGAGGTCATTTAACGTTAGATTGCATGAACACATTTGTGATATTAAAAATAATAAGATAGAAAGCCCTATTGCTTCCCATTTTAATTTTGTACATGGGGGAGCTTATTCAGAATTGAGAGGTTGCATTCTTGAACAAATTAAAGCAACAAATGTAACTTGTTTAAAGCATAAGCTACTATTCAAAGAAGCAGTTTTTATTTTAAAGTATAACACTTTAACACCTGGTGGATTAAATCAGGAATGCAATTGGAAATGCTTATTGTAAAGAATTAATTGTATTAGATTGTTTAATTGTTTTATTTGTTTAATTGTTTTTTCTAGTTGATGCGCCTTTATAAGAGGTGTTCTTTTTTACTGTTGTTATCTCTTGGAAGGCTTTATGCCAATGCGCTAGAGAGGTTTTGTGCTTTTATTAAAGGATATATTACTGGCCTTTGTCATTTGGACATTTTTCTGTTCTGATTTTGGTGGTTTTGGATAGGCCAAAAAATGAACCCTGACAGAGGGATAAGAAAAGCCAGAGGACAGTAACTTACACAAAAATCAAGAACCAGAGGTAGATGAGCCTGAAGAGAGTTTTGGTTCTTGGACTACAATCAAATGAAAAATCTTTTCCACTTGCACATGTGTGATTTTTTTTTAGTAGCAGGTTTTTTTCATCTGTTTCAGTTCCTATTGCAAGTTCTCAAAACATATTCCTATAAGATATCAAAATCCAATCAAACAAGTATTTGGGTAAAGAGTTTTTCAGGTTTGAGTGTATCAAACAAAGCCTGTCTTGTGAAAGCATATCTAGCCTGTAGGGAATCATGTGGTAATTGCCCTTGGCCAGATTGAAAAGAAGGGAAGCCACTGTTGCCTGTCCTAATGATTGTCATTATCACAATTTCTGGGGAGTTCTTCTGGATTTGAAGAAGAACCTTGAATATCAGTGGAAAGAATTGAAAAGCATACATACATAAACAGTCCCCTACATGGGAATGAAGAGGCATTTGTCTTCCAGGCCTGCTTGCAAGAAGGGACTCCCCACAGTTGGCTCAATTCTTGGAAGATCTCAAGGTGAAGTTTCCATTAATGAAGGCCTGTCTTGACCCTGTTTAGATTGTCTGAATCCCAACTTTGTAATCATGGAATGTTTGAAGTCTGAAGAATCAAACTGAGGTGAGGTATTATCTCCTAAGCTGTCATCAAGTCTGCAAAGATGATTATCAAGTCTGCAAAAAGGATGCAATCTGGTACCCTCCTGTTTATTTATGTACTACATCAATGCAGTGTTGTTTGTGTAAACTTGCAGAGGTTCTGGGGACCAGAGACAATTTAAGTGTTTTCAAGACACTGATTATTACCAACATCTCCCTGACGTTTATGTGCTTCTGTCTGTTGTGAAGTCTCTACAGATCTTGCACTTTCACACTTTTGGAAATGCTAGCATGCCAAGTCTGATACATCTGTATTGACATACTGGAGAGTGGTTGGAAAGGAAAATGTTAGATCTGGATTGTAAGAGGCTGGAGTCTAAAACGTGATTAGAGACTTTAGGGTTATAGAGGTGGAGGGGAGGCTTAGGTTAAGGGACAAAGCAGTCAGGTTGGGCACTGAGTAGGAGTTCTAGGTTTATGGTTTATGTTCTATTAGAGATATGTAGATTGTAGGCTTAGGGGTTCAGAGGGCTTTATAGAAATGGGAGATCATGATACAGAGAGATAAAAAACTTGTTTTTTTTTGAGCAAGTGGTTGAAAGCAGTTGTACCATGAGCAACTAGCATGTCAGTATCACTAGTAGACCCCCTTACCAGACATCTAAGTCTACATTTATTATCAATAGCCAACATCATGTCATGCCTTCTTGCTTGCTTCACCAATGACTGTTGCTTGATTAAAGACATGTCATACGGTCAGGCACAGTTAATCACATGCCGATCAATCAGAACAATGGAAATTATTGAAAAAATAATGTGCAGAATGTGCCAATAGCAGGAGGCAATCACAAAATATGTGATATTAATAGTTGCAGGCACACTGCATGATACACTGTGTAATACTGTTAACAATGTCTGTCACCACATTACTGATGCACTAACAGAAGTTACATCAAAAGTTTATTTATTCTAACCAGTCTCTCTTCCTACTTCCAAAGGCACTATTAAAGGGCCTAGGGCTTCATATAGTCACATGATCATATGTCCATAATTTTTTACTAGGTTTAGGGCCAAAACAGGCCATCAACATCACCCAGTACTGGTTGGACACTAACAATGACCTGCATTAAGCAAACTTTCTCCACATATTCCTAGTAAAAATTTACAATCGCTCATCCTCTCATCCATTTATGATTTTAAAGGGAAGTACTCTATTTGATAGTTAGTGGCATCCTATTCTAGAAACAAGGTGCATGTTGGGTTAGGTATCTGTCACATCATCTCATCTTGTTGATGTGGTAATGTAAGATTAGGTCTCTAGAAGAAGTATTTGGTCTAACATTTGTTCTGTTTAGTTGAAGGATTTTGAAGAGGACTAGGTCATTCATAGTATGGAAAGCTAAGCTGAGATCACCCTGCAGAGGTCTGTATGACATTGAGTAGAGTGACAGAGCTTTTAGTCTATCAGAGTAATTAAAGGTTTAGGTGCTTGGTGTGGTACATGCCAAAGGGTGCATTATATTCAATGGTGGGCCTAATGAGGGATGCATAAAGGGGAACTATAACTTTGACCTTGAAGAGATGCCATGATGGATACATTGTTGAAGGAAGTATGATTTTCTAACCATGACAGAAACATGGTGGTCAAAGAAGAGACTTTTATCAACATATGTGCCCAATTCCCTGATGCCTGTGTCAAATTTAAGTAGAATGATATCTATATGGTAAGCATTACAATGCTAGATTTACCAAAGGAAAGTGTGGATTTCTTGGTGTTAAGTTTTATCCCGTGATTTATATACCTTTTTTGATCCAATCCTTACTGGAGAATTTGGGGTTTGATAACCAACCCTAATTTGCAGTCATTAGCAAACTTGGTTAGTCAAAGTCCATTGATATTGGCTTGTATGTCACAGAAATATATACCAAAAAGAAGGGGACTAAGACAGAGTCCTATAGGACACCACTAGTGACATTGCTCTGTCTAGCTCCAATACCCTTGATTTTAATGGTATGGGTTCTGCCAGACAGCCAAATACCAACCCAGCAAACTACGTATGAGTTAATATTGAGCTGGGAGAGCTTATCAATAATCCCAGCATGGGGGTTAGTGTCAAAGAAACAGAATGAACGGGATGCTCTATACCCATAGCCTCAGTAACCCTTTTCAAAGACAGCATCCATGTTGAGCAGGCACAGTTTGCTTTTTACAAAGCAGAAATTATGTGTATCAATGGATATAAGGTCATCTATGTCATTGTTTATTTGTGCAGCTATACTATATGTTCCAAAGTTTTGCAAATAATGCTAGTGAGACAAATAGGCCTTCAATTTCCAGGGTCATTAGAGGGATGACCTGCATACCAGAGCAGCATAACTGCCATTTTCCACTGCTTGGAAAAATAATCAGTGGAGAGACTCCAATTGAAGAGATGATAGAGGGGTCTTGCTATGTGATACTTCTCAGCAGGCATCCAGGGATCCCATGGAAATAGTGCTTTTAATTTTGGAAGGAGCCAAAAGGACTTAGTCCAAATTGATCCCAGGTGGAAAGTATGAGGAAAAAATGAAAGTGAGAGATGGCAGGGTGAGTGGAGTGAAGCTGGAAGATAATATGTATAGAACAATAGTAGCAATGTCTTTATCTTCACATAAGGAGGTATCATTTGAGATAAGTTGAGTGCTGAATTGTAGGTTACTTCTCTTCCTAACATAGCTGAAAAAAGCCTTAAGGTTATCTTTTGAATTTGTTTCAATCCTGAGTTGATATTTGGCCTTATATTTCCTAATTGTACATTTGAGAGCTGTACTTACCAGTTTTAAATACGTATTATAACGATGAAGTGAACATATTTTATTGATAGCCAGCAGCTTTTTTTTATATTATAGCTTCTTGATGTGGTAGTTTTACCATATAGATTTAGTTGTAAACGTGTCATTGTGTCTGCTCCCAACTGATATGGATGCCTCAATGCATCTATCCAAAAGGAAGAAAAATTCAAAGCTGTAAACAGAAGCCTAAGTTTCAAGATTTGTTGAGGAGCTATACCATTTGTGCCTGCCAATAAGATCAGTAAATAGTAAATAATTGGTCTTGAAGTAATCCCTCACTATAGATCAGTTATCAGTGGCCACAATACATGCCTCCATAGAGAAGGTCACTGCAAGACAGATCTGAATGGAGGCAGGGGATGGGGGATAATAAGAAGGCTGGTGCAACTGGAAGAAATATTTGTGAGCACAAGATAAAAATTAAGACCTCTGGTGGGTAAATTTGGCCAAATGCATTGGCATCTATGAAGATGAGAAATCTCTAGGCATACTTGTTGTTGGTAATAGATATTTGCCAGTTAATGTATGGATAGCTGATGTCACCCATAAGTCAAGTATCTGGCTCAACTGCTAACATTTATAATTGGTTAAGGCATTCTTCATGCTCAGAAAGAATCATTCATCCAGATCTATAATTGGCTATAATGCAGACATTAACTGTATTTTGTATAACTAGAACTTCAACTAGTTCCATATTTCTATAATGTGAAATCTGATGAGAAACAATAGAATTATAAATAAATACAGATACTCCCCCACAGCTGCCGGTGGATCTGTATGCATAGTAGGCATTGTACCCTAAAATGCAGGAAGTGCTATAATTGCAATAGAACTAAGTTTATGTAATTATGTAAATGCTGATGTCCATGAGGTTAAGGAACACCTCAAGCTCAGAGATTTTGCTGTTTAGGCTTCTGGCATCCAGCAGTGCTAGCTTGATATCGTCCAAACTTTACTATTTTGGGATGTCCATCAGGTAAACACTGCCTAAAACGGCACTAGGAGGGAAGCAAAATTCTTTGATAGTTTGCAGAAATCAGGGGACAAATGATGCAGGCCATTCATGACAAAGCAGGAGGGTCTATTGATAATTTCATCCCATGCAGACACATCCAAATCTCCGTAGAATGACACCAAGTTACTAGCCAATTTTTGAGGCAAATTAATTTATCCTTAAATTTGTGTATCATTCTTGGTGATGGCAGAATGCTGCACACTGAACAATGCAAGGGCCTTGCCCTCTTCAAAGTTATGAGCACAGAGCACAGCAATGTCTCTCTGCATCTCCAAAAAGGGTGGAATGCCTAAAAACATTCAACCCAAATGGGCAATTACAGTATTGCAACTGTTTCTAAGTCAATGCAGAGGCCCAAGTGCCCTAGTTATATCCATAATTCTTGCACAAGAGATGCAGCTCTCACTCTGTCCTTAGTCATCCTGGTAGGTGTTGTGTGTATATGTCTTACAATAGTGTCACCAATTACAGTCTTTTCTAAGATGTGCTATAGGCATATAAGACTTTAAGGGTATAGGGTTGAAGCTTAGGTGACTCCCAAAAAGTGTAGGTGTGGGCGTGAATGCAGTATGCCATTAGTATTTCTGCCAGGTGGTTGATGTAAGCTAATAGGGCATCTAGGAGTCTTTGGAGGCTTAGGCAAGGATTTCTTTACTACCTTAGCTTATGTGGAAGCAATGTTTTGGATATATGGTAATGCAGTGTGGTTGCTAGCATGTGATCTCATGATGAAAGATTGCTATTTATCGTGATTTTGTCATGAAGCTGTGGATAACAACTGACATTTAGAAAGCAATGATCACATCAGTATTGCCCATAAGTGTGTTTCCTCAGAACAGACATTCCAGATAAATTACTGACTCTGTGCCATGCAGTGTAGCAGAATTTAGGTCTGGGTTATTGACTGATTTGAAATGTACTGATAGATAAAATCCCACTGTGGCATATTATGATAACATATATCCACAGATTTTACTTACTACCACTTTCAGCAAAAAGTACTACTCCTTATTTGGAATTAATTATAATTAATTAATTAATTAATTAATTAATTAATTAATTAATTAATTTATTGTTTGACATTTGTTTACCAGGAATGTGTGGCTAGGTATGGTACCCATTTTCAGAGGAATTGACCAGTGGAGAAAGTTCCAGCAATGATACAACAATATATGATTATACAGATACAAAGAGAGTGTACTATTTACAAATTTGGTAGAAAATAGGTTCCTAAAAATAGATTACAAAGTTAAAGGCTGGAGAAATAATTATAATTGGGGTATACACAGCAAGAAATTTCTGAGAGACTGCTTAAGTATTAGGAAGGTGATGGAGAGGTATACCATAAGAGACAGCTGGCTAACAGAGGATGGCAGAGATAAGACAGGAAGGTAGGACAGGTCAAGAGGGGAGAGGAGAGTGAGATAGGTGGAAGAGAAGAAAAGATGTGAGCAAGATGTAGCAGCATAATCCTCATCAGGAGAGAGTGGTATTAAACTGGTGAAGAGTAGAAATCTTTTAAAATAGATTTGAAGGTGTAGAAGTAAGGTATAGACCTAACTGATACATGGGTAGATTTCGATGATTTGACTACAGAGTATAAATATAGGTGTTGTCCTGTAACTTTAAGCGATTTGCGGATGGCAAGGAGTTTCTTGTTATTAGATCAGAGTATGTGGTTAAGGAGGTAGTTGAAGAGAATAGATTTTAGTGCATGACAGGCTGAAGATCAATGTAACATTTTGTGAGCAGTAAATAGCTGGGAGTATATCAGGTGGTGGAGTACTTTTAACCAGTTTAGATTCTTGAGAGTAGAGCAGTGATAGGTTTGAAAAGGACTATTACTCGCAAATTTTACAATGTTGTTCATAGGTTCATAGGTTCATAGGTTCATACTAGGCTATCTGCCCAAGGGCATTTATAAGCCTAGCCCATAGTTATGTGGCTTTCGCCACCCCTTTAGTTTGAATAAAAACTATGCCTATCATTTTGCTGTGCCTTACATTGTTATTACATTGTTAGGCCATTGCATTTTGTGAAGCCTGAAGTTTGTAAGGAAAGGTGTTTTGTAGAGAAGTGAGGAGATGAGATAAGTGATGGCCAGAATTACTTTTGTTTTGATGGCTAGGAAACGTTGGCTTGATAAAGTATTCCTAGCTTTTATTGCATTTGTTTATACAATTTTGAATATTTTAAGGTTGTTATCTACTATCATTCCTAGCAATTTAATGTGGGAGGTTACCTTGATCATACTGTTGTTAAGATAGATAATTTTGAAATTATTTTTTTTCATGGCAGAGAGACTTAGTAAAGAATAGTTGTAATTTGGGCTTTTTGGAATTGAGCACCAGTTGAGCAATATGGAGCTTTTCCTCTGTAGTACCAAACATTTGTATTTATTTATTAACATATATTTACATGGAAAGTCTGACTGGGCAAGAACCCATTTTTAGTGAAGGCCAAGGGTGAAAAACTCTACAGAATGCACATTTCAGCAATAGATCAACATTGCTCACAATAAAATATACAGTGGTAAGAAAACAATACAAATATCAAATAGTTCTATAGAAAATATGCAATATACATGCATTTGAGATAAACAAGTATAAAAGAAAAGGAGACAATACAAGATAAATGCAAAACGAGCATAAGAAGAAAAAAATGATAGTATTAGTAGCTTCTTGGTTGATTTGTTGGAGATGGGTTAGGCTGGCAGAAGAGCATGCAAGTCATCAGCATATTATATTAGGGAGATTTGTTGTTGTTTGGAGGATGTTCAGAAAATGTTAGTGAGAATATTAAGTATCAGAGGACAAAGGATGAATCTCTCTGGTACACCAGTAGTAACAGAAAATTTAGAAAAGAAGACAGAATGCCATTTAACTTATTGGTTTCTTTCATACAAGTAGCTGTTAAATCATTAGGGAGCAGATTGTGACAGACTTAGGGAAGACATTTGAAATAGAAGCTTATTACTATGAGATGCAGTGTCAAAGCCTAGGATAAGTCTAAGAATAAGGAGGAAGAAATTTGCCATTACTCAAGGCTTTACTGTTGGTCTCTGTTAAGATTAATAAGTGCAGTAGTTCTGCGATGTGATGGATAGAAGACATATTGTGTTAGTGTCAGAGGTTATTCTTGCAGAAGATATTTATGTTGTTGATTCTGAGTGTATTTTATTATTATAGAAAGGGGAGATAAAAATGTTATAGGCCTCCAGTTTTTGAGTTCTGTGGAGCTGTCACCTTTCAGGAAAGGGTTAATGTGAGACCATTTCCAGAGGGAAGAAACAGTATTTGTGGACAGACCTGTTTACAAGAATGGAGACTGGATATGCTATAACATTGGCTGATGTTTTAAGGTATTCTGCTGGTAGGTTATTGCAGAGGATGAATGCAGTTTGAGATTTCTAGACGTTATTTTATATAAGGTGTGGGAATTTGTTTTAAGGAGAAGGTAGAAGTAGTGTTTTGAGGATGTTAACGTGAATGTGGGACTGAGGTTGGGGAATCCTTAGTAAAAGTGACTACATTTTGCATAAAGGAAGAGCTAAATTGTGTAACAGCCTCAAGTGGAGTGTATTATATGAGGAATTTGGTGTATATTTTGTGCCAGGATGTGATATTTCTTTAATAGATGGCCATACATTTTTGGGGGGAGGGGTGGAATTGCATTTATGGTTGATTTGTAGGTTGTTGTAATATAGTTTCTTGTAAGAACTGTGATATTTTGGTTTAATCTTTGCATTGTGCTGAGTCTGTTGTTATGTTAAATTCATTTGCAATATATAGACACTTTAGCATTAGACATAGACAAGGAATCCACAATGTGATACAGCAAAAATGTGATATCCCACATGGCTCTATCTTCTGCCACTCTGCTGAAACAGCAATAAAGTTTGCATCTGAGATTAGTTTATTAAAACACTGTTTATATGTTATTAAATGTTATGCTGTTAAACTAGGAACTGAATATATGAAACAGGAAGACTAGTCTTTTTTTCCATAATAAATCTTTATTGTTATATACTTTTCATACAAAATTATAAAATACAAACTACTAACTAACACTGTAACAATCACACCAAACAATATACAATATTTACAAGAATGCTTCCATATAAGACATTAGAAATATGAGAAAAACATAAGAATAATTAGTAAATTTCCAATATTGAACAGTTTGATTAGACATTTCTCTCCACATATAACAATGATTATTACTACCTTCAATTCAAAAGTTTTATGCTAATATAATATTAAATATCTGTTCCCAAATTTTCGGATTATTGATACCCTTACTATGTGAATTTAAAAGTAGTTTATGAGCTAGTATATGTTTTGTCGCCAAAACTCTGAAGTTTTGCCATGATGTTTTAGTTGGGTCTAGCCAATTTGAAGCTATATAAATCTTCATTAATAAGAAAATATTAATATGAACTATACTCTGTGATCTGGTAAGTTCCTTCGGGGGAATATGCAAAATCATAAATTTCCAAGACAGTGTTGTACTTTGGTAGCCCACTTTCTGAAGTTGAATTTTAAAGGAATTCCATAGTTTGTATATACACTTACAGCTCCAAAACATATGAAGAAGATCAGCCAGTTGAGTTTTGCAGTACGGACATGTTGCAGAGTTTTTAGAATTAAATTTATGCAGGGCAAGGCATGTATAATATGCATTATTCCAAATCATCAGCTGGGTATATAACAGTTTTTGAAGAGAAGTAGATTTATTAGTCAATTCAATTGCCTTTAACATATTACTTTTATCTGTCAATAATATTTTCTCTTCCCAATAATTTGATAACAAAACTTTACCTTGAAATGTAACTTCTTTAATTAATTTATTTGTTGCTGTTATACATTTAATATCATGTTGGAGAGCTTGCCACAACTCAGAGCATTTATTTATAGTCTCTTCATCCAGTTTAAAGTTTTGGAGGTAACTTATGGTAAATTCTCTAATCTGTCTAAGAATAATCAGGTAATTTTTAGGTAAATTAAATTCCTGTCTTATTTGGTTGGGTGATCGATCCAAATGTTTATATATATATATCGATCAAAGTTAAATTAACAATTAATGGAAACTTCTTTAGATCAATTAAATGGATGTTCAGCTTTACATTTGTGTTCCTGTGAAAGGGCTGAAAGACCATCATATGCTGAAGTAAATCCAATGATTGAAATAGACTCTGTATAGATAATATTTCAGTTTTAATGTGTTCCACAATCCCATATACCTTCAGACTATCTTTACCGAAAAAGGGCATTGCTTTAGGATTAATGTTCAACTTTAAAATATATTCATAGTTGAGGGTTAGCCAAGTTGGTGTCCACTTAGTACTAGTTATCTCATGTTTGGCCATTCTTAAAATCCTATTAGAATTCACAATCAGATAATACATTTCAAAATTAGGCAACTCCAGACCTCCTTTATTTTTTGGGGTCATTCATTTGTCATAAGATACCCTAGTTTTCTTTGGTTCCCAAATAAATTTAGCCAAATATTTATGAATTTGTTTAAAAAATGTTCTTGAGAGGGATAAATGGGCTGACCGAAAAATATACAGTAACCGTGGCAATATATTCATTTTTATAATAGAAACTTTTGCTAATACTGGCAAGTGCAAATTTTTCCATCTCACAAAATCAGAAACTATTTGTTCCCAAACTATTTTAATGTTATTATTATAAAAATCTTTATTATCTGTGGAAAACACAACACCTAGGTATTTAATATTATCTTTGAATGTTACCTGCCCCACTAAAGGTAATAATGAGAAAGGTTTAGTGTTGTACTTTGGTAGCCCACTTTCTGAAGTTGAATTTTAAGGGAATTCCACAGTTTGTATATACACTTACAGCTCCAAAACATATGAAGAAGATCAGCCGGTTGAGTTTTGCAGTATGGACATGTTGCAGAGTTTTTAGAATTAAATTTATGCAGGGCAAGGCGTGTATAATATGCATTATTCCAAATCATCAGCTGGGTATATAACAGTTTTTGAAGAGAAGTAGATTTATTAGTCAATTCAATTGCCTTTAACATATTATTTTTATCTGTCAATAATATTTTCTCTTCCCAATAATTTGATAACAAAACTTTACCTTGAAATGTAACTTCTTTAATTAATTTATTTGTTGCTGTTATACATTTAATATCATGTTGGAGAGCTTGCCACAACTCAGAGCATTTATTTATAGTCTCTTCATCCAGTTTAAAGTTTTGGAGGTAACTTATGGTAAATTCTCTAATCTGTCTAAGAATAATCAGGTAATTTTTAGGTAAATTAAATTCTTGTCTTATTTGGTTGGGCGATCGATCCAAATGTTTATATATATATCGATCATAGTTAAATTAACAATTAATGGAAACTTCTTTAGATCAATTAATTGGATGTTCAGCTTTACATTTGTGTTCCTGTGAAAGGGCTGAAAGACCGTCATATGCTGAAGTAAATCCAATGATTGAAATAGACTCTGTAAAGATAATATTTCAGTTTTAATGTGTTCCACAATGCCATATACCTTCAGCCTATCTTTACCCAAAAAGGGCATTGCTTTAGGATTAATGTTCAACTTTAAAATATATTCATAGTTGAGGGTTAGCCAAGTTGGTGTCCACTTAGTACTAGTTATCTCATGTTTGGCCATTCTTAAAATCCTATTAGAATTCACAATCAGATAATACATTTCAAAATTAGGCAACTCCAGACCTCCTTTATTTTTTGGGGTCATTAATTTGTCATAAGATACCCTAGTTTTCTTTGGTTCCCAAATAAATTTAGCCAAATATTTATGAATTTGTTTAAAAAATGTTCTTGAGAGGGATAAATGGGCGGACCAAAAAATATACAGTAACCGTGGCAATATATTCATTTTTATAATAGAAACTTTTGCTAATACTGGCAAGTGCAAATTTTTCCATCTCACAAAATCAGAAACTATTTGTTCCCAAACTATTTTTAATGTTATTATTATAAAAATCTTTATTATCTGTGGAAAACACAATACCTAGGTATTTAATATTATCTTTGAATGTTACCTGCCCCACTAAAGGTAATAATGAGAAAGGTTTAGGTGTCTTTAAAGGGAATATATAGGTTTTCCCCAAATTAATTTTATAGTTAGAAACCTCTGAAAAATCATTAACTGCTTTCAATATCTTCTCAGTGTCTGATATTGGAGATGCACAATAAATATTCAGATCATCAGCAAAAGCTGCCATTAATATTTTAGTTCCATACATTATTGGGACATTGTAATAAACCTTCTGCTTAATATATAAGAACAAGGGTTCAAGATAAGTATTAAATAGTAAAGGGGACAAAGGACAACCCTGTCACGTTCCCAACCTAATCTGTTTTCTTTTGGAATAACTTCTGTTAATATACAGTGTAGTATAAGGATTATTATATAAATTTGTAAGATTTGAACAAATTCAGGGGATATATTAAAATAAGGTAAGAGATGAAACAGAAAATTTGTGTCTACCCTATCAAAGGCCTTCTGTGCATCTATTATAAGAGCATATATATTCAGATTATTTTGCTTAGCATGCGCTATCATAGTATGTAATGAAAGTGTATAATCACTGGTTTGTCTACCTGTCATAAATCCAGCCTGTTCTTTAGATATTATTTGAATCATGATTTGCTTCAATCTAAATGCTATAATTGAGGTTTCATGTCTACGTTAATTAATGATATTGGTCTATAATTATCTGGGTTCTGGGGATCTGAGTTAGCTTTATGTATAAGAATAGTTTTGGAAGCATTAAGATGAGGATCATGAATTGTATTCCTAATTATATAGTTAAACACAACTGAAAGTATCTTACCGATAGACTCTGCAAACTTCTAGTAAAACTCCACTATCAACCCATCAGGACCTGGTGATTTCTTTGGTTTCATATGCTCAATTATATATATTATTTCTTCTTCTGATATCGGTTTAACCAAATCATTTTGAATATCCTCTCCTACTTTTGGAAACTTAATCAGGTGTAAAAATTGTTCATAAACTGTATTAGAGGATATATCCTTCTGCCCCTCAGAAGACTAGTCTTTTGATAATGTCATGAGTGGAAGAAACAAGGAAAAAAATGGTGTTCTGTGCAGTGTTTTTGAACTGGCAACAGTTTACCATTGTGTCAACTTGACATCATTTGCAATGATGAGATTAATTGTTGTATGTAAGGATGCAGGATTTAAAGATGTAAATTCCAGCATGCTGACTCAGATCACAACATGTGTTATTAATTTTTACCTTACAAGGTAGATACCACAGTGAATATCAGTTTATCTTGGGTTGCTCTGTAAGCCAGGCATAAATCTCCCCTAAGAAGACTATATGATACAGAATATAGTGACAGGGATTTTAGTTGATCCATGTAAGGCACATGCTGGAGGCCCTTGATCTTCTTTGTTAGAAACTCCTAAGGTCTTTGTCATAGATGATTAGTATGGTACATACCGAATGGGGCATTATACTCAATTATGGGCCAGGTAAGTACCGAGTATAGGGGGGGTTATAACTTCTTTTGCTCTTGAGGCAATGCCTTTATTAATCAAGTGAGCTATGGGGAAAGCTTTCCTTACAATGGTAGACATTTGGTGGTCAAAATTAAGGTTGCGGTCAACCTGTGATCCCAGGTCCCTTACCATTTCATGGGTACTTAGGTTATTGTTATTGATTTGATAGTGTGAAGGGACATTGTTTGTGCCAAAGGGAATGATGATGCATCTCTTTGCATTCAGTTTGAGACTGTGACTAATGCACCAGTTGTTGGTCTGTGTGAGACTACCTTGGAGTATAATGACATAATTTGCGGTTTCAATGATTGGACCTATTTTGCAGTCATCTGCAAACTTTGTCAGCCACAACCCTTTAATTTTGACCTGAACGTCTGAGAGGTATATACCAAACAGTAGGGAGCCCAGCACTGATCCCTGTGGCACCTGCTGGTAATAGGTTTGCTGCTTGATGTGGAGTCACCCACTTTGATAGTGTGTCTGGTTTGTGAGCCAGTTGGTAACCCATCTTACAAAAAAGGGGTTTACATTGAGTTTGCTAAGTTTATCTGTAATGCCTGAATGTGGGATTGTGTCAAAAGCCTTTGCCAAGTCAAGGTACACTGCGTGCACAGATTTGCCCTCATCAATAATCTTAGTCACACTTTCAAAGAAAGCCACCGGTTTTAACAGGCAGGATATGCCCTTCCTGAATGCAAATTGGGTAGGATACAGGGTTTAGAGGTCACCCATGTGTTTATTTATGAGGTCCATAATGATACATTCCATGGTCTTACAGATGAGGCTAATCAGGCTATAGGTCTATAATTCCCCGGATCTGTTGCTAGGCCACCTTTGTGGAGGGGAATAACTGTAACTGTTCTCCATTCCCCAGGAGCAAAGCCTGTGGTTAGCATATGATTGAAAAGAGTACTTAGTGATGATGCTAGTTCATATTTTAGCCTGTTTAGAAGAGAGCCTGGAATGTCATCTGGCCCCATAGAGGCTGTGTTCTTTGCCTTGGACAGGGTTTTCAGGACCTGCTCTTCAGATATGTAAGGCGTGGGGGGGGGGGGTTGGGGGAGGGTTTGTTGTAAGTTAGGAGGGGATAAGGAAGGGACATTTTCACCTAACCTATCCACTAGCAGCATACCTCTCAACCTCTTAGAGGGAGAAATCTGGACAATGCCATAAATAAAATTGGGACAAAGACCCAAAAATAGGGACAATTTGTACTTCTTGTTCTTACAAACTTAGAAAGTTGATATAATAACAGGTTTTGCATTAGCATGAATTTCCTGAAGGATATGAAGTCTGAAACTCAAATGTCTGTCATTATTTTTGAACTTCAGTCTTTTATTATTTACTACTAATTTGCCAGAAAACCATAATTTTATGAAAAATAGACCAAAAATATGAGGTCAACATCTGGACATTCTGCAAAAATCTGTACAGTTGAGAGGTATGGCTAGCAGGTTTGCTATCTCTGTGGGGTCAGTGTGTATGATACCATTGGCAACCAGTTCTGCACATGCTTGGGACCTACTGTTTAGGATATGTACATAGCTGTAAAAGGCCTTATGGTTATTGTTTTGCAGTCTGTAAGATATTGAGCATAGTTACAGGTCTTTGAGTCAGTATTTATTAGTAAGGTATCTCTGTCGATCTTCCAACTACTACTCATGTCAGAACAGATACATGCCAAAGAAGGGGGCATTGTACTTAATGACTGGCCTAATGAGGGCTGAGTAAAGGGGGACAATGACATCCCTAGATCTAGACACAGTCTCTTTGTTTATAAGCTGCACTATACTGAAGGACTTTCTTATGACAGTAGACATATGTTGGTTGAAATTTGGGTCTCTGTCTACATAAGTTATTAAATCCTAAAGAACTGGGTCAACTCTTACAGGCATATTGTCAATGTGGCAATTACCCAAAGTAGATGACTTCCCAAAGGATATGATAATGCATTTTTTTGGGATTTAGTTTTAGTCTGTGATTTTTGTGCCAGTTATTTCATTGGAACAAACCTTTTTGCAGGATGGCTAAGGCCTAACTTGTAGCCATCTGCAAACTTAGTTAGCCAGAGCCTTTTGGTATTGACTTTTACTTCAGAGAAGTTTATGCCAGACAGGACTGAACCCTGGGAGCTCCTCTGGTGACTGGTCTCTTTGTTGAGGTAGCTTCCTTTAATCTGGTCTCTTGCATCCTCTCTGTGAGCCAGTTGGCAGTCTAGCAGGTGACACAGGGGATTATTCCCCTGTTTAGTGGATTGATGCATGCAGTATGTTCTTTGCTGACCTTTTCAAAAGAGTCCAACAGGCTGAGTAATCCTGACCTGCCCTTGATGAAACCAAACTGAGATGGTTCCAGTGTTTGGACGGTCCCTTTGTCCATATAGATTAATTCCAGGATGTCTTTGCATAGCTTTACATAAGAGGCTTGTTAAACTTATGAGTCTACAACTGACTTTGTCTATGGAAGGTCCTCCCATGCATATCATCAGATGTACCTGGGGCAGAACAGCAGATGACTTTGGGGTAGTCCATGTTTGTACCTAGCGTATGAAGGTGAATTTTTGTGTTACTTGACATCTGATGATATATTCACTTTATCCTTCTGTCTATCTATCTATCTATCTATCTATCTATATATCTATCTATCTATCTATCTATCTATCTATCTATCTATCTATCTATCCATCTATCTTTCTCTCTATCTACAGTTCCTGTGTTTTTTCCTGAAAAATAACAACTTAGAAAGCAAAAGCCAAATACATAAAACTATGCTGTGAACATTAAATGCGGTTCAAAAAGTATAAAACCAGTGTTGCTTGGCAAAAAAAAATTCTTCATAAGGACAATTATTAGTATACTCAAAGCCTTGACAGCACTTGTAAAATGCATTACAGTGTAAAAAATCCAGCCATAGTTTTCATAAAATGTTCAGAAATTCAGACATTTTCTCTGAATGGTTGCAAGCAAATGCCTGCACGTTCTCATCCATATATATAACTTGAATCATAGCATAAGCAGAATAGTTAAATTCAGCCAGACTTTCAAATAATGACAAGGAATTCCTTTTTGTATGTTTAATTTCTGAGATATTTATATAAATACGTGTATTCCTATCTGCATAATTAGCAATATAAAGAAGGCTCCATACCTGCCAAGATGTGCATCTTAAAGAGTATTTACATGGTAGTGATAGTTGTTTCCACCATCATGCAAAGTTTCAGCTGATACTATGATGTAGTTTATAAGTTGTCTCACTTTGTGAATATTATATAAATATTGAAATATTCCATATTTTTATGACTGATGAAGACCTAGCACTATGTGCAATCTACATGAACAGTAAATGTATTTCACAGCTTCCATAGTGACATTTCATAAGATGTTCTTTGTAAAACTTAGTTATGAAAATATGAATACAAATCTAAACCAATGCATTAACAAAGAGCAAGTAATGGTTAATCTCTTCTCTACAGTGCATGCTAAGTAAACAGTCTCAGTGTCATTTCCTAATTTACTGCCATTTCACATACTGCCTTTTGTTCATTTATAAGTTGACGGGTTATTTATATAAGCTCCGAACATTATCATGATGCTATAAACTGCATTGTGTGTTAAGTGGAAATAAATATAATTACCATGTATTACGGGTGCTAATGAACAAAGTATTCTGATGAAGTCTTCTGACGAAAGCGGTAATAAATTGTTTCTACGCTATTTGATTTTTATTTTTTGCCTGTGGTGCATCAACAGTTTGTTTCCTGGCTGGTTACATTTTCTTGGTTTGCTACAGTGGTATTTCGTTTTGTGTTTTTCTACACACCATGGCCGAGGAATCAATCACCGATGAACAACTTTTAAATTTAAGTGTTCACCCTACTCCAGGTTGTGACTCTGATTTAAGCATTAACAAACTGCTTATATCAACTTTATTTGATATACAAAAGTCGCTGAAGTTTTTGATGTCCAAAGCTTCTGATGTACCATCTCCAGTGGCGAATGCCTCTAGCCCGAGTGCTTCTTTCAATGAACTTGATACTGTTATTGAGTTAGAAGAACAACCAGCTACAGCTCAGAACAGAGGTAACGGGGGTAATAGAGACACCGGACGTCAGCTTCCGGTTTGTGAGTCGGCGGTTAAACCTCTGTTGGAGTACACCACAAACCCGTTTGGTGGATATTCAGCTAAACTTTGTTCCGTATCCAACGAAGAAGTACTGCATCAACAAGATTTATTGACCCGACTTCTTAAAAGATATAGGTCGCTGCACATCGAAAATTGCTACTTTAAACGATGCATGGAACTAAAGGTGATGCCAAAGGGATTGCGATTTTTCAAATGCCCCAACGGGGTTCATATCGGAGACCCACTGTTTGAAACATTAGTGTCATTTTTCAACGAATCAGGTATGGCATTCTTGAAGATATTATCTGACAACAACATTGCTAAAATGAATATTTTAAGGGCCGAAATTTCCGATTTGGAAATTAAACTTAGAAATGTTTGTACTGTTTCAAATCAGAATGATTACTTTGACAAATTAGTTGCTGACATTGATAAACATTCTCTTGAAGTAACTAATCGCAAACATTCCAAACTAGAACGCGACATTGTGAGCTATCAGACCAACTCTGCTTATAATTTTTTCGTTCCAGGAAATAAGGAATTTAAATCTAGAGGTACTGGCATTTACCTTAACAACAAACATTTTCATAGTAACATAGGCAATAATAAGCCCTTGTTTAATGAACCTCCTACAAGTAATAAGAAGACTTCATTAAACACAAATAGTGAAAATGCTTTGTTTTGTAACTGCAAAGGCTCTATTGCTAAATCTGTGGACACAGGACACGACACAGTCAGCCATACTACTGGCGACACTGGGGTTGATATGGTTAATAAGGTGACTGACACTAGTGCTGGTAAAACTGTTGGGAACATCAGCATTGATGCTTTAAATCCAGGAGACTCTGCTTTTTTAGGAAAAAGAACCCAAAGCAGCAAGAAAGCCATGCTGACCCGGAGCAGAACCTTTTTGAATTCTCAGTCCTCCGAAGAAGAGAATTAAACTATGAAGTGGACAATGACTGTGTTAAATCTAATTTTGACATAATAAATCTCACTGACTGTATTTTTACAGAAGACGAATTAAATGTGTTAAGATTGGGCCTTAATTTTGTCCCCACTGTTAGAGCAGATTACGGGAACACTGTTTTGGATATCAAGAAATTCTCCAGGAAAATAAATTTGTCTTACATTTTAAATGAAGTAGATTTTGGGAAAAATAGTTCTTTAGTGAAACCTTCCACCTACAATCCACCTTTAACACACACAATTAAAATATTTGAGGAGGCATGTGTTAATGATCTTGAGAATATTTTCTGTCAGAAATTCAAACAAAGGCACAATATGAGTGTAAATGAAAGAAAAGCATTTAACGCATTGCGTGATAGGAATAAAACTCTACGCTTTATGAAAAGCGACAAGGGTGGTAATATTGTTATTATGACCCAAGCACAGTACAATGACAAAATGATGAGTTTATTAAAGAATCCTGATGAATATGAATTGGTTACACCATTTTTTATTAAGAAGAAAGAAGCTTTCATTCATTCTTTACTATATGATGCCTTAATGAACAATGAAATTAACACAGAAGTATATGAATTTTGTGTGATAGAGAAGCCTAGAATTGGAATTTTATTCGGTATTCCCAAAACACACAAAAATTTATTAGACCCCCCCTTTAGACCCATAGTGTCCTCTCCCCATTCGGTAACTGAGGGGATATCATTGGTCCTTGATGCCACCTTGGGACCCCTGGTGTCCAGACAGGAATCATTCATCAAAGATTCTTGGGATTTTTTGAACAGGATTAACCATTTTGCCACCAAAAGGGTTTTTGATTTTAACAAACACATCATGTTTACATTAGATGTAGAATCCCTATACACCTGTATACCCCACGAAGAGGGGGTTGATGCCATTCGGTTACTGTTAGCTAAAAGCCATGACTTTAATTCTGGACAAATCTCTACCATTTGTAGATTTCTTGAAATTCTACTCCACAATAATTATTTTTTATTTGGGGATGGTTACTACAGACAAAAAAGAGGAGTGGCCATGGGGTCCTCCGCAGCTCCTTCATACGCTAACTTGGTGATGACTTGGTGGGAGGAGTTTTTTCTAAAACCTTTAACGACTACATTTGATATTCTAGTATACCTCAGGTTTGTTGATGATTTGTTTTTTATTATAAAAGGTGACAATGACACGGTACGTGAATTTGTTAACGAAGTCAATAAACAGGATGGTTTTTAAAATTTAAACTTGGGAACTCTGGCTTGGCAGTTGATTTTTGGATGTCTCACTAAGATGGGACTTACTAGAAAATAAATTTAATAGCAAAATACACCGTAAAGAGAGTTTTACTAACAACTATCTACATTTCAACAGTGCCCATCAGAAACATACCATCAAAAATATTCCTAAGGGACAGATGATAAGAGCCTGTCGTATGACATCATCTGACAATGACTTAAACAATGAAATTTTATTCATCAAAAAATTGTTTTTAGAGAGGGGGTATCCTGGTATCCTGTTAGATGATATTATCACCACTATTATGAGCAGGAGAACTATTTCTTATCCTGCTATTCTAAATAACCATGCTGACAAATCACAACAAGAGACAAACACAGATGTCCCCCCTGATGTTAACATTACAGGTCCAATATGTTCCCTAGGCATGAGTATTGATGGGTTGGCTATAAAAAAGTTGATTCAAAAGAATTGGAAAATTATACAAGGAAACAGAGACATTTCAAAGGTATTAGGTGAGAAACCTGTTTTCGTTTTTAGAAATACATTTGATATCAAAAAAGCATTGGAAACAAATAAAACACCATTAGTAAACAACAGAATGAAGACGAAGGGTGTTTTTCCTTGTTATCATTGTAACACTTGTAGATTTTTATCGGTAGGACCATTGATCACCATCGACAATATTGACAAGACTTTTCAAGTACCCCAATACGTAGATTGTAACACAGCAGGTGTGGTATATATTGGGCTATGTAGCACATGCCCAGCTTTTTACGTCGGAATGACGACGAGAAGTTTAAAAACACGTATACGTGAGCACCTATATGACATCAAAAGGCACGATGAAAAGAATGCATTATTTAAACATTCTGTAACATGCAACAATTTTAAAAAGTTTTTATTCTCCGTTCTTGAGGTTTGTAAAACTGATGTAAGGGGAGGAGATTTTAGAAATTTTGTGGAACAGAGGGAAGCTTTGTGGCAGATCCGTTTAAAATCTGACAAACCTCCGGGTTTAAATGGAATGGTCAATATTAAATGTTTTTTAAAAAATGGCAAACTAGGTATTAATAAAGATAACACTGAATTGTTATTTATATAATATGCAAGTGCTCTTTAAAAGATTTTAATGTTTTTAATTAATTGTTAGATTGGATAATTAAAGTGCTATTTAAGGCAGTGATTTTTTTGTAACAAAGTATTCTGATGAAGTCTTCTGACGAAAGCGGTAATAAATTTTTTCTACGCTATTTGATTTTTATTTTTTGCCTGTGGTGCATCAACAGTTTGTTTCCTGGCTGGTTACATTTCCAAGTTATTATAATACAAATATATCACCAGCAACCTTTGTTGCTTGCAGTTCACAATACCTGAAGGATTTATTTGTTGATATTATAACTTACGATTCATTTTTTTAGATGAGGATGTGTGTGCACCATTTCTTTTATTTTGTACATTTGTTTAAGATCTTCATTTAGAAATTAAAAGGTAGCCTTAGACATTTTTAGAAATGAAACATTATCTAGCATTGTTACAGAGACATATCTATCTCTCTCTCTCTCTCTCTCTCTCTATATATATATATATATATATACATATATACATATGTAAATGTTATGTATATTTACATATCTGTGTTAATATGTGCTTGCCTCTGTCTTCATGTGAGTGCATCATGTGTGTGTGCGTGTGTGTGTGTGTGTTTGTGTGTGTGTGTGTGTGTGTGTGTGTGTGTGTGTGTGTGTGTGTGTGTGTGTATGTATATATATATATATATATATATATATATATATATATATATATATATATATTATACATATGTATATAAAATCATAGCTCGTAGCTCATGGAACTTATGACACACTTCTCAAACAGTCTCTTGTTAAAAGTATGACATGGGAAATAATAAACCCTCCACCACATCCCCACAGGACCCGTGATGTTTGTGGGATGTTCTTGTATGTTTGATCATTGATGTTTTGCTGTTGAAATTACTCACAATGAATATAGATTAGCCCCGGGATTCATAAAGCCTGCACCAGGTGCCGGAGTAGTGCTGGCGATCTAGCGCCAAATATGGCCACTGAGCAATTCAGGTACGAGCTGTTTCCATGTGCACTATCAGCGTAGGCCAGAGCTGCGCAGCTCCCGGCACATGTATGCTAATTACCCCATGCGCAGCAGTGTAGCATGCAAATGAAGGTATATAGCGATTCATGAAGTGGTGCAGGCATAGCGTAATCATGAAGAAATGTAAACCAAAGAAAAGGCTTACATTTTTTTAAACATGAAATCGGAGCCATGAAAGTAGACCAAACATATGTATTATAATGTTAATCTATGCCAATGGCTAAATATATATCCAATGGCATAAAAAAACATGCAAAACACATAAAAAATAACCTTTAATGTCATGGCCACACTAATGCAAAGTAAAACCACAGTACATCGGTGCGCAAACGGGATCACAAGGAAAATGTATTTAGATGTCATAAAACTGCAAGGTAACACAATTCATGAATTCCCCATAATAGTCAATGACACGCATGCTACACCACAACCATGGTGCAAGGGTTGATAAGGGTCTGTGACAGTGTTCTGAGTGGTAACTAGGAATAAGTAGTCAATGCCATGCAAATGAGTGAAGTAATACTGAATCGCAAATGCCCTGCTGGCATAAGGATGTACCACAAGGTGTAGCGGAACAACACCGTGGAGTGGCCTGGAGGTAAACATGACATCAAGAAAGGGGTACACCACTATAGCTGTAAGCACATTGGAGCATTGCTAATCTGGGTTGCCTGTTGCTAAGCAAAGCCGCAAGATAGGAATGTGGAAGTAGCCATAGCTGTGCTTAGCTGAGAGCACACAAGGTAACTGAAAGTGCATGTGAACGTGGATGAAAACGAGATTGAAACCTGGTAATCGGCTGTGCACGGCGCGCAACACAGCTGAAGCAGGAAGAATACGGGAAGACAATAAGGAAATGCTGCAGCATGGTAATTGGAATACAAATGAGTAAGTAATACCTAGGAACTCACAGTGGGCCATTGACAACAGCTAACAAGGCTGCTAGCAGCTACCTGCAGAACAGGAAAGGGGAGGTGCGGTACAGCAAAGAAAAGAGAACTGTCACAGCAGAACAAAGCAAACTTGCAGTAGATCAGCTACATAACACATTTCCCAACACAATCCTGGGTTGTGAAAGTACAAAACAAGAAAGCCAGCAGCTGGATGCATGCTTGACAATGGGAGGGGAATCAGGTTGAAAAGTGAAGTATAGGACAACAGATGAATTCTGGCAGCCAAGCGTAAGTCAACACCAAATGCCCCACAATAGCAGTACCTGCTGTAAAACCAATAATTAAGATACCCCGCAGCTGGAATTGCACATACACACCCAATTACACCAGTATCATCCATTGCACAATAGTATATGGTGTGAAAGCCCCACACGCACACTTGTGTATCCACAGACACTCTGCACCATTGGTGTATACAGATGGGGAACTTTTAATATGTACATGTTAGGGGCTGCTATATCTTTGATTCACCAGCATGTGTTGGAGACTGACAGTGGTGTGGAGGATGATGCTGACAACCATCTCAGGCACCGGAGGAGGAGAAGAGTGTTCAGACCCAGGGTAACCTACCAGGGGCTACATGATCTGGAGATAGTAGAGCATTACAGGGTGGACAGGGACACCATACAGTAACTTGTTGAGCTGTGCCAGCCACGCCTCAGAGCCAGAAGTAAGAGAGGGCAACCCATCCCAGTGGACATGAATGTATGTGTAAGCTTGAGAATACTAGCCACAGATACCTTCCAAAGGCCAACTCGGATATCATGGGGATCTCACAGGCATCAGCATCCAGGGTACTCCACCAGTTCCTGGATGCCATGTTACCACATGCCAATGAGCACATATACACCCCCCAAATGCAAAAGGAGTTGGCCAGCAATATGCATCTCTTCCACCGTGTGGCAGACTATCTGGAGGTACTGGGTGCAATAGACTGCATGCACATACACATCAAGTCACCACCTGGTGAGCGGGGTAGGCGCTACATAAACCACAAGGGATACCCCTCCATTAACTGCCAGGTCATGTGCAATGCCCAGGGCATTAGCATGGATGTGTGTGCTGGCAGCCCTGGAAGCTATCACAACTCCCACATCTGACATGCCTCACAGCTGTACCAGGTATTTGCCAGGGGGGACATCCCATATGGCCACCTGGTGGGGGATGCTGGCTATGCACTGGAACCATGGATGATGACTCCCTTCAGAAATGCACACACAGCCATGCAAGACACCATAATGAGGCACACGCAGAAACCAGAATCATCATAGAGCGCGTGTTTGGGATGCTGAAATCATGGTTCCATTCCTTGGACATATCTGGTGGAGCCTTGCAGTACTCTCCAGGCACGTGTGCCCACATCTTCATAGTATGTGCCATGCTACACAATATGATCATGTGGAAACAGCTGCAGCAAGGACAGAATGGTGAAGGCCCTCACAGCCCACCACCATTGCCAAGGGACCCACAGGCACAGAGGGACTCAGACCACGAATACCCTGTGCCAGCCCCAGTAGGCAGACAGAGGCGTGCCCAGTATGGCCATGCCTTGGCAAAAAGGGAATGTACAGCACACACACTGACAGTGTAGGCATTTCTGGACTAACACCCTTCTCCACCTGCACACACAGCAAACATGGATGGCACACACACATGACCACCTGTAAATTGTCATGTATAGGTGGTCTACTGTGTGCATCCTACATAGGTAGCCCTCAACTGTTGTACACACAACTGCCATTGGCACAAGGTAAGTCAATACCTGAACAGTAAATTAAGCTATCAGCATGTGTCCATACTCTATGTATAGGTTCATAGATACATAGGTAGGTATATGCCTAACTGCCCAAGGCCACTCATAAGCATAGCCAAAAAGTGTCTGCTGTCGCCACCCCATTGATTAACTAACTGTCCCTCTGTGGAGCAGAGCCAATTGCGGGATCCCTGGGGTGTATCCACTGTTCCCCACCCACTCTGCAAGGATTCCCTGGAGTGTTAGTGAGGGGTTTTGTATAATGTAATCAGGGATGTAGTTCAAAATAATGGGGAGTATCCATGACATGAATCTTCTCAGATGATCTACATGTTATATAGTATATCTTAACCACAGCTTGCATATATAGGTAGTATTCCACATAATAATAAACATGTGGAACACACAACCACTGAAATGTGCGTTAATCACCCTTGCACTACCAGTGACTGCTCTGAGAGGTAAAATACCACTGCCAGGATTAGAACACGCAACCATGTTCACAATCTTCACAATAACATACCACTAAGCTACCTGAGATGTACTGACAGGATAAAACACAAAAGGTAATAGGTCAAACTGGCATGTACCCAATGAAAGGTGTATGTTATTTATATATATATATATATATATATATATATATATATATATATATATATATATAGAGAGAGAGAGAGAGAGAGAGAGAGAGAGAGAGAGAGAGAGAGAGAGATATGTTGATATATGGGGATATACATATATATGTAGATATATAGATAGGTTAACAACATCTAAATAACCATGGAGGTACATAGGCTCATAGGTTCATAGGTAGGTACTAGGCTATCAGCCCTGGAGCCTATACAAGCCCAGTCAAAAATGCACCCTGGCTTTTGCCACCCAAGAAAATTATTTTCCTGTGCCACTGTCGAGCAGAGCCACAGAAGTGATCCCCGGGGTAAATTTCCTATTTCCCATCCAATCATCAAGATTTTTCTTGAAGAATGCTAATGAGGAGCTTTGTTTGATATAGATAGGTAGTTTATTCCTGAGTATAGGAAGTATCTGGGACAGGAATCTATCCGTCCGGCATGTTCTGTTTAGTGTGATGACAAGGTTTAGGTCCCTAGAGCGTGTAGCTCAGAGGGATTGGGATTTCTTTAAGTGGAGCATGTCCAACAGCTCAGGGTTTGACATAGCTTTGTATGTTAGGCAGAGATCTCCTCTGAGTAGGTGATATGCGATGGAGTAAAGCTGGAGTTTTTTGAGACGGTCTGCGTGGGGCATCTGTTTGAGGCCAGTAATCCTCTTTGTGAGGTATTTCTGCAGCCTTTCCAATTGTTGCAGATGTCTTGTGAGGTACATACCAAAAGGGACATTGTACTCTATAATGGGTCTAATGAGTGATGAGTAGAGGGGAACAATTACCTCTTTTTTTCTGGATGAGAAACCTTTTGTGATGAGGTGTACCACGTAGAAGGATTTCCTGACTACTGTGGTGATGTGATTATCAAAGGAGAGACTACTGTCCACCTGTGTCCCAAGGTCTCTTATCGCACTTTCTGTGTTAAGTATACTACCGCCTATGTTGTAGTTCATGGGTACAGAGTTTTTACCAAAGGAGATGACAATGCACTTTTTGGCATTGAGCTTGAGGCCATGGCTTTGACACCAGGCATCTGTCTCTGTGAGGCCCTTTTGTAGGATGTGCACATCGTTAGGAGTTTTGATTATGGCTCCTAGTTTGCAGTCATCTGCAAACTTCATTAGCCAAAGCCCTTCTGTGTTAGCCTGTACTTCAGAGAAGTAGATACCAAATAGGAGAGGACCCAGGACTGAACCCTGTGGTACTTCACTTGTCACTAGTCTGAAGTTGGATTTGGAGTCTGCTACTTTCACAGTGTGGGTTCTGTCAGTGAGACACTTGGCAACCCATATTGTGACATAGGGATTTATACCTAGTTTAGTGAGTTTATCTATAATTCCAGAGTGGGGGATGGTGTTGAAAGCCTTGGCAAGATCTAGATAGGCTGTGTGAATCATTTTACCCTTATCTATGGCTTTGGTGACTGCTTCAAAGAAGTCTATCAGGTTTAGGAGACATGATCTGCCTTTTACAAACCCGAACTGGGTGGAGTCCAGAGTTTGGAGATTACCAATGTCTTTGTTTATAAGTTCATTGATGATACGTTCCATGGCCTTGCAGACCAGCCTCGTCAGGCTAATGGGGCGGTAGTTTCTGGGGTTCATGTTGGATCCCCCCTTGTAGAGTTGGATAAATGTTGCTGTGCACCATTCAGCAAGCACAAAGCCTGAGGTGAGGCTATGAATGAACATGGTCCTTAGGTGGGGTGCCAGTTTGTTCTGTAGTTCATGTAGAACGCAGCCTGGAATGTTGTCTGGTCCCATGGATGCTGTGTTCTTGGCTTTGGAGAGTGTGGTTTTTACCTGTGCAGCTGTGATTACAGGAACTTTGCATTCTTCCGGTATAGAGATGGGCTCTTTAGCGGGTGAGAGGGGGGTAAAGTTAGCACTGAACCTATCTGCCAGGATGTTGGCAATATCAGTTGGGTCTGTATATTTAGTACCATTGTGCTGTAACTCAGAGCAGATCTGAGGGTTGCCATTGAGATTCTTGACATAGCTATAGAATGCCTTGTGGTTGTCTTTAGAATCAGTAATGATTTTGTTTTCATAACTAGCTTTGGAGGATTTTATCAGGGATCGCAGCTTCTTACTGAGGCTGACCAGGGAGCTCCTCCACTCATGGGATTTTACTCTCTTTTGCAACAGTTTCTTCCTTCTGTTGTACAGTTTGTTTATGGCAGGGGACCACCAGATTGGCTTCCTTTTTTTGGAGGATAGCATCTTGGTTCTGTTTGGGATAGCACAATCCATGCACTCATGTAAGTGCTTATAAAGTGCAATTGTGTAGGATTCAGTAGTCGTAACTGTATTGTCCATCTGCATAGGTGTCATGAAGTTTACCACTTCTGTCTTAAGAAGCATGAAGTTGGCTTTGGAGAATTTTTTTACCATGGTTTCCTTAATGGGGGGTGGGGGCAGGATGTGGATATCTAGGGTAATTAGCTTATGATTGGATCGGACCAATGAGGCGTTGACTTCAGGTGTGGAACACTGGTCACTCATGTTGGTAATGACTAGATCTAGGATATTGTTGCCCCTGGTGGGGGTGTGGATAAGATGATCCAGGGCACTGGAGTTTATGAATTCCAGAAAGTGTTGAATGAAGGAGTTGGTACCTGAGTAGTTTTCCCAGTTAATGGTAGGGTATTTGAAATTGCCCATTATTAGGGTGTTTGGTTGAACCCTAATATTTTCCAGTACATCAAGAAAAGAAGAGTGGGAATCCTGGGTCTTGGTGGGTGATCTGTAGCAAACTACAATTTGGGATAAACGGTATACCTACCACATACCGACTGCTTGACATACTGATGCACGTAATCATGAGGCTTAAAGTCTGAAAGAACACAGTACCAAAACACCAGAAGCACGAGGTTTAAAATCATGATGTTAAGGGACAATTATTCAGTGCTTTTGGTGTTGTTGTTCAGGAAGGTTACAGTGTGTAAGTGTGTTTCTGAGGGCTGTAGTGTGTGTAAGTGTGTGTTCTGAGTGTGGTGTGTGTTCCTGGGGGACAGTAATGTGTGGGTGTGGGTTAGCTTTGTGCATCTGTTTGTGCGATTTAGGAAGTAAAATATTAAAGTAGGGGGGTGTGGGGGGTCGCAGACACCCACATGGGTGGTGTAGGGGGGCTTGCCCTCCTGCTCATACGTAATGTAGGATGGTTTGTTTGGATGTGGTGGGTAGCAGTGTGTCTGTGTGGGCATGTGTGTGTTCCATGTTCGTGTTACTTTCGCGAGTTACTGTCGCTGTCAGTAATGTGGGGTATGGGAGTCTGGGGCCGGTACTGTGGGCGTCGGAATTGTGTGGTTTCGGGATTCCATAGGTATCCCATATACAGTGGTTGAAGTTTTCATATATGAGTATAATGTGGACCATAGCAATCCCACATTCCGCCACGACCAACCTTTATGAACAAAGGATATGGAGAGTATATGCCTATACACTATTACAAATATGTGCTATGGACATGAGCCGGTGATAGGGTTACCACCTGTCCGACTGCGAGGGATAGTCCCTGTTTGGGTGGTTGTGTCCTGACCAAATATATTAAATGCGGCAAATGTCCTGAGATTGTAGGACATAATTATGTCCCATTTGTAATCTAATAGTTGCATACAATAGTTCTTTCTGTATCTAAAATACCTACATGTTACAAGAAACAGGATAAGCAACTAAACTGATACAAGAATAAGCTTATATTTAGGCAAGAAAGGAAAGGTCTATCCCTTGTACTGACCATGGGTTTGTGTCGGCCTTTAAAATCTGATGTGTGTCCCGAAAATGTCCCACTATGGCCATATGAAAAGGTGGCAACCCTAGCCAAAGAGGGTCAGTCACCAACACAGCTCCAATGACTGCAAGTACCTATGACAGAAATACACAGCTGTCATGTAGCAATACTTTATTACATTCCAATGTATTTCCGAAAGGATTCAAGGACTAACATCACCTGCATGCTATACAGGAACCACTTAACAGTGCCTTAATGAATCAGCCTTCAACTACCATAGTATTAGGCCACTAAAGGATAGATTTTCAAACAGGGAATGGAACCCTCACACACATATGGATTATCTATAAAAGACGTTCCTACACACCTGCATCTGCTATGTACACCCACCAACATCACCCTCACACCCAAACAAATTACAATACAAAGTGTAATAACATCACAAATTATGTCACTTGGGCATTATAGATAAGCTCACCAGCTTAAATATAAACCCCTATGTCACTAGATGGGTTGCAAACTGGCTCAAGGACGAACCCACATGGTTAGAATTGTTGGAGCCATGTCAGACTCCAAATCAGTTACAAGTGGCGTCCCACAAGGCTCAGTTCTGGGACCTCTCTTGTTCGGTATATATTTCTTGGAGGTACAGGCCAACACGGAAGGACTGTGGCTGACCAAGTTCGCAGATGACTGCAAACTGGGCACCATAATCAAAAATCCAGCCGACACAAGCATCCTCCAAAAGGGCCTCATAGAAACAGACAACTGGTGTCAGAGCCATGGCCTCAAGCTAAACGCCAAAAAAGTGTATAGTCATCCCCTTTGGCAAAAACAAAGTGCCCACAAATTACCACATAGGTGGTAATCCATTAAGTACAGAAGAAGTAATTAGGGACCTGGGGACCCAAGTTGATAGCAATCTCTCATTTGACAACCACGTGGCCAAAGAGATTAGAAAAACATTTTATATAGCCCATCAAATCATGAATGGATTCACATCTAGATCAGGGGAGGTCATCGTGCCTCTTTACTCATCCCTCATCATGCCCATAATTGAGTACAATGCCCCTTTTGGGATGTACCTTACCAGACACCTGCAGCAACTGGAAAGACCCCAAAAGTACCTCACCAAGAGGATCAAAGGGTTCAAACAGATGCCATATGCTGCCCGGTTAAAGAAACTCCAGCTCTACTCAGTGGCATACCGCTCAGAGGTGATCTGTGCCTGATGTATAAAGCCATGTCCAACCCGGAATTAATGGACATGCTGCATCTCAGAAAATGCAAATCCCATCGAGCCATGCGCTCGAGAGACTTGAACCTTAGCACTGAAATAAATAGGATATGCTGGAGGGACAGATTCATAACCCAGAGGCTCCCTTCACTCTGGAATAAAATCCCAGTCCAGGTTAGGCAGAGTCCCTCATTGACTCTCTTCAAGAGGAGTCTTGATGAGTGGATGGGAGATCATAGGTTTACACCAGGTATCACTTCTGTGTCACTGTTAGACAGAGGCACAGTATACTAACCTCGAAAAAGGGTATAGCAAAATTAATTTAAAATGGGTGGCGAAAGCCAAACACACTCTGGCTAGGCTTATAAATGCCCTAGGCAGATAGCCTAGTATGAACCTATGAACCTATGAACCTATGAACAAATCATTCACTCACTGTACGACATCTGCAGAAGCCTTAACATACCTTGTCAGAGACACACTAACATGGCCCTATGTGAAATAGTTGCTGTTATACAATGGAACAGCTGCTGGTGTTACAGGGTTTGTTTGCACTAATCTCATTTCAGAGGGGTGTGTGTACACAGGGAAGTGTTACCAATTACTGAATAACAGCACAGTATGATACACATGTACACCAAATCAAGGATGTCTGGTGAGCACACTGTAAACCACATAACAGTTCATGCATAGCCATACAGCCTTGAGCTTCTCAAACATCCTTGCCAGACTGAAACATCTGCAGAAGTATCAGGTACAAACAGGCCTTGCGTAAGTAGCAATGTTCTGAAATATAACAGCTGTACTCACATGTAGAACAAAATTGTCTAGCCATTACACACAATCTATGGGAGTCATGAAGCTAATATATCTCTGTCTGTCTCCATATAGCTGTTGAAATACATCACAAACAACACATCCAGGCCGACTTCCTTGAAAGTAAGGCAAACGGACAACGCACAAGTGGAGTACTCAATTATACACCACTGTTGCCATGGTATCGGCTAATGGAGTAGCTGCACAGCTGATGTGCATCTAATTAACTACTTTGGAACACCAATTGGTGATCAGGATAGCACATGTTACCGATATTTATCTAGAAAAGGATGGCTTATCACACATTCAAATCATCCTTATATACCAGCAGAACGTTATAAAGAAGATTGAAACACAAACTGAAAAGGATTGAATCAACAGTCAACGACACCTCGAGTTACTAATAAGGAATGTAGAACACTCAGTATGTCTGTGTATTTAGTACCTGTTCTGTAATATTTAAAGTGCATGCAATCCATATCATGGAAATAGTTATCTTGTAGTGATGTATTGTTGAGCATAGTAACGCTTGAAGTATTTATGTGTGTACTGCTGTAGGTCACAAGGCAAACACCGCATACACCACAAGGGATGCTATATAAGGGCTTTAAACACAAATATTCCTCACCAGCCACTGTCAGTGGCAGGGCTGGTCCAACAAGTATGTGCTATAACAGGGGACAGTATATGCTGATATATTGTAACAGTAGCCATATGTATGGGTGTATTACTGAGAATAACATGTCGAATAACACTGTACAATTATGATTTGCATTGTTGGATATTGTGTCAATAACTGTGTAATGTACAGTATTGTAGGCAGATATGTATTATAAGTTACATAGCATTACTGTTATGTTAGGCAAACATTAGTTATGTCTATTGGCATTTACAATACACAATAACAGGATACATATGACTTGTAGTCACCCAACAGTTTATCAGCATGATAGCAAAGTAAAATGGATGAGCTAGTTAACTATCCATGCACATAAGACATATAATAAGTGCAGAGGTAGGTACTAGGGTGTCTTACCAAGGGTATTTATAAGCCTAGCTAGAGTGTGTTGGCTTTCACCACCCCCCATAGGTTAGTTCCCTGTGCCTCTGAATGGCAGAGCCATTAGTTCCCTGTGCCTCTGTCCAGCAGAGCCACTGCAGTGATCTCCAGAGTACATGTCTGTCTCCCACCCACACGTCAAGGTTTCCCTTGAAGAGTGCTAGTGAGGGGCCCTGCCTGATGTACATTGGAATCATGTTCCAAAGCATGGGGCGTGTCCGGGTCAGGAATCTATCCATCCAGCACGTCCTAGTCATCATTGTGGTAAGGTTTATATCCCTAGAGCATGTGGCTCTCAGGGGACTCTGTTTAGGTGGAGCATATCCAGCAATACTGGGTTGGACATGGGCCTTGTATGTCAAGCAGAGATCACCTGTGAGTATGTGATATGCAACCGAGTACAGCTGGAGTTTCTTAGGTTGGGCTGCATAGGTCGTCTGTTTGAGGTCAGTATTCCTCTTGGTGTGGTACTGTTGTGGTCTTCCAAGCTGCTGCAGTTGTCTTGTAAGGTATATCCCAAATGGGGTGTTGTATCCTTTAATGGGTCTAATAAGTCATGAGTAGAGAGGCACAATGGCCTCCTTTGTTCTGGATGCAAACCCATTAGAGACTACGGGAGTCACGTAGAAGGATATTCTAACCACCTTGTCGTTATGTGTATCAAAGGAGAGATTGCTATCTACTGGGGTTCCCAGATCCCTTATTACCTTTTCTGTATGTAGGGGACTAGCACCTATGTGGTAGTCTGTGGGTAATTATTTATATCCAAAGGGGATGACTATGCACTTTTTGGCATTCAGCTTGAGGCCATGATATTGACACCTGGTATCCATCTCAGTGTGACCCTTCTGGAGGGTGTCTGTAACAGCTGGGGAAACAATTACATCCCCTAGTTTGCAGTCGTCTGCAAACCTTTTCTGCAAAAGCCCTCATGTGCTTGCCTGTACGTCAGAGAATTATATATCGAACATGAGGGGTCCTAGGACTGAGTCCTGGGGGACACCACTTGTAACTGGTATACAGTCAGACCTAGGGTATTCAACTTCCACTGTGTGGGTTCTGTCCGTAAGCCACTTTGCAAACCATCAGATGATGTAGGGGTTAAGGTTCAGGCGGATGGGTATGTTGATAATACCAGAATGAGGAATGGTGTTGAAAGCCTTTGAGAGATCTAGGTAGGCTGTGTGGACCTCCTTACCCTCATTTAATGCCTTGGTAACTGTCTCTAAGAAGTCCACCAGGTTTAGGAGGCATGGTCTGCCCTTAACAAAGCCAAACTGGGAGGAGTCAAAGGTTTGGAGGTACCCAATGTCTCAGTGACTGAGATCCATGATGATGTGCTCCATAACCTTGCAGACAAGGCAAGTCAGGCCTATAGGGCAATAGGTCCCATAGTCCATTGTGGCGCCACCTTTGTGGAGTGGGATAACTGTTGCTGTGCATCATACAGGGGGCACAAAGCTCGATGCAAGGCTATTATTGAACATGGTGCATAGGTGGGGAGCCAGTACGTCTTGAAATTCATGTAAAAAGCAGCTTGGGATGTTGTCCAATCCCATGGATGCTGTGATATTGGCTTTAGAGTGTGCAACTTTTACCTGTATAGTTGTAAGTAAAGGGACTCTGCACTCTTCCTGTATAGATATGGTCCCTTTAGGGGGTGAGAGGGGGGAAAGGTAGCACTGAACCTATCTGCCAGGATGTTGGCAATATCAGTTGGTTCTGTAATGTTCGTGCCTTTGTGCTGTAACTCAGAGCAGATCTGGATGTTGACATCGAGATATTTGACATAGCTATAAAATGCTTTGTGGTTGTTGTTGGAATTAGTGGTGGTTTTGTTTTCATAGCTAGCTTTGGAGGATCTTATAAGGGGTCTCACCTTCTTACTGAGGCTGACCAGGGAGCTCCTCCATGCATGGGAATGTACTCTCTTTTGCAACGGTGTCTTCCTCCTGTTGTACAGTTTATTTATGGCAGGGGACCACCAGATTGGCTTCCTTAATTAGGAGTATAGCATCTTGGTTCTGTTTGGGATACCACGATTAATGTATTCATGTATGTGCTTATAGAGTGCATTTGTGTAGGATCCAGCAATTGTAACAGTATTGTCCATCTGCATGGGAGTCATGATGTTCACCACATCTGTCTTAAGAAGCATGAGGTTGGCTTTGTAGACATATTATACTGTGGTTCCCTTAATGGGGGGTGGGGGCAGGATGTGGATATCAATGGTGTTCAGCTTATGGTTGGATCAGGCCAACGAGAAGTTGACTTCAGGTGTGGAACACTGGTCACTCATGTTGGTAATGCCTAGGTTTAGGATATTGTTGCCCCTGGTGGGTGTGTGGATATGTTGATCCAGGGCATTGGTGTTTATGAATTCCAGAAAGCGTTGAGCTAATGAGTTGGTACACAAGTAGTTTTTTCAGTTACTGGTGGGGTAGATTCAGTGAGACTATGTGATGAGTGTGGTGTGGTGCGAATGTTTACCTTCTCCACATGACTGTCAGGGTCAGGCTTGGTTGGAGAGAGCTTTACCTCCAGTTTGGCTAGATAAGTGCATCTCTCACAGGTTGTAGTGTTGGGTGGTAGGCGGAGAGGGTTGTCTGTGTACATGAGGCAATGTCTACATTGCCTCAAGATGTCCAGATTCATCAGATCGACAGGAGAGAACACTCACAGCTAACCCTTGGACATGCCTGAATATAAAACTAATTTCCCCTAGATAAGTGAGGAAAGTGAGTACAAGAGCTATTTTACTCTAAGCAAGTGAGAAAAGTATGTACAAAACCTATTTACCTCTAGGTAATGAGGAAGATTGAGTGCTATAGTAATTAGTAGCTTACGTATTGCTTACAAGTTCTGAACAAGTGCTGAGCATGAATAAGCAATCCAGATAGGGTCTTGGATGACATAAACATACTGCCCCCCCCAACAGGTACACAATCATATATCCATGTACACCACAGAGCTCCTGTACCCACAACTATGCAGGTACAAGCTGCACTCAGGCTGCATGGGACCTGTCCACATCACAGGTTGTATCATACACATATGGCAAAACAAGTTGCTCTCCACGTACACATCATGTAAAACATAGCTCCATGTCAGGCTGTGTACACACTGAATGGTGCACACCAACAGGTATCACAACCCACAAAGGGGGAGACACCACTGATAATGGGAAACACTGCACTACTACCTTGCTGAGTCTGGTCTGAAAGGCCATGAACCTTGATCAAATTATTTGATGTCAGCAGTACAGATGTAGATGAAAGTAAGGTTGATTTCACACTGCATATCATAACCTTGCCAGGTCATAGGACATCATCACCCTTACTATGTCACAGGAGTGTTTTGCAACGGGACTGCTGACAGAACCAACACTACAGAAGGTGTCTGAATAATACATGCTCATCACACCAGTGCCAGCTACAGTAAGACAGGGTTAGTTAATTGTATTCCTCCTCATTGTAGTCCATACCACACAGACAATCCGAAGGCATCTGCCTATTGAAGTATGTGAATGACTATGACCTAGGAGCAATAGCTGACTCAAGAGTGTTGCGGACAACATACAGAAAGGGCTTTGTGGGTGAGGTGTATGTGACATATGGCCATAATCTGACAGCTACATATTGCATTGGCACCCCTATGTTAATAACCCTGTACCCATGAACTACCACCTAGGCAGCGGTCAACATAATGGACGCTGTGTGTAAGGGATGCAGCTGGGCAGTTGTCTTTCCTGTAATAGCTATGTCACCACACCTGTCAAGTAGTCATATGTGGCAACCCTAGTCATGACAGGGTGTCATCCATGAATATAGAGATCATTGCCCAGCCATACACAACACTCAAGAGACCCATATCAGATCACATATTTCCTTTAAGGGGTATTGGTCATGTGCAGATGGCCTACACAAGCCTTCCCATTCCCCATCTCCACTATGTAGCATGATGCATACCCTGAATAAATCAATGTCCAACCCAGTGATGTTGGACATGCTACACGTACACATCCTGATCTCAAACACATACTTCATGGACATCCACCCTCCTAGTACTAGGATCACCACATGCTGGACAGATCCTTGTCCCATACACTTTACATAGTCCTGCCATACTATGCATTCCTGTCCAGCAAAGCTGCACATCGCTCTCCTCTCAGACATGGTGTGATGACCGCATGGTAAATGTATCATTAACCCTGTGGATCAGTAGTGTGGCACTGCTCCACCTGGCCCCAGAGACCCGCCTGTCAGCTACAGCCAGGAAACCTTTCATCCTAGATTCATACATGGCCCATTGCATATAGCCTACTAGTTGACTTTGACTGTACATGCTATAATTGATATCCATTCCTGCAAATACCATCTGGCTAGCCAGTGTCCCATGTGTATCACATGTGCAACACAGGTGATACATGGCAGGATGTTGAGTTGCTGTACAGTGCTGTGTAGATGTATATGGCAGAACACATACATGTAAAACTTTGCATGAGCATGTCTGCAGGTTCACAGGTCATGTCTGTTAAGGCAGTGCAAGTCTTTATATGTGACATATACACAGTATCAAGGTCGACTGCATTAATGTGGACACATCGAGCCATGTGCTGATAGGTAGGAACACCAGTACAGGCAAATAAATATGTCCACATCAAGACAGCATCCACATGGAGTATGAGCAATGTAATCAGGTGACACACACACACATATATGGTGATAATATCCACTCACCATTGAGTGTCACATGTGTGTGACACAAACATGTCAGTGGTGTCAATGTCATGTAGATTTGCAAATACAACTATTTAATTGTAATAAATGCGATACACATGTACGTTCAGCTGTAGCTCTGCATGTCTCTGTGAGTTACTGTGACCTGTCTCCATCATGTGTTCCAGGTATGCTGCGTGCAAGGCTACCCTCTTATACCCGCTTGGAGGATGAGGCCCTCATCCCATACCTACATGACAATCATGATACCCTGTTCAGCCATGTGCCACAGGATGCACAGCAGTGGGATGCCCTGTGGATGGAAATTTGCAGGAGGGTTAATGATGTGGGTGGCCACAACTGCACATACCAGCAGGTGTGCAGACACTTTTCAGACCTCATTAGATGGGTGAAACAGTGTGCAAATGCAATAACCAAGGAACAAGATGCAACAGGTGGTGGACCACCAACCCAGCCCCCACGCACATGTACTGAGGAGCTTCTGGCCAACCTGGGGACACCTGCAGAACAACATCCACAAGCCTCAGCCGATATTGTGGAGGTGGGTGTCTCTCAACCACTGAGCCTGGAGTTACCTGGTAAGTCAGTACTGCATCTATAACAACTATATTCCATATAGATGCATGTGTCACTGTACAATATGTAATGTAACATCATATGCAAGGCATGTATACAAACATGCCACATACTATAGTATGCTACTCTGTGTATGCACACATGTGCATACACCATAGTATAGTCTAATGTACTGGTGTATGTGTTAACATGCACATTGCAAACTGTAGCCATCATACAGGCATGGATAATGCTCATACTGCTGTGTTACTTCTATTTAGGTGCCTCTGGCATCCCGCTGTGAGAACAGCCCATTGCAGGTGAGACTGTTATTATTTATCAGGCATTGTAATGCACAGATCTATCTGCCATGTGGCCGTTTACCACATGTATGCATAATGTATGGTCCTGTCACAATATACAGGTCAGACCTGCAATGCATCACAAAGCCTACCCATGTGCAACACTTGCAAACTATGTGAATCACCTCACTGACATGAATCCTCACAAACTGTCATTGCCAGATTTGTGGACAGCTGTGCATACAATGGTGGAGGTGCTGCTCACTGAAGGGACATGTACTACAGATCAGAACTACACATGTGGGGAATACAAACAGTACTACACAGTAGGCTGGAGTATGGCCAGCTCACAGGATTCACTGGTGTGGATCATAGCCCTGCTATGAATATCACACAATGTGATGTGCTATCTTGACATGTCCATGACATCTAGTGGCCTGGCTGAAACAGTGCCTAACTAACCTGAAAACATATCCCACATACCACCCTTTGTCTGCATAACCCTGTTGTCAGTGGAGCATATGACATCTATGGGTGTATTATTTATTTATTTATTTATTTTACATTTGTTAACTGGGATGGTCCGACTGGATACATGTCCTTTTTCAGCGGAGGCCCGGGGAGAAAAGCTCCAACAGAGTTACATTGATAATTAGGTACAGTAAATGAGCTGAAAGAACTTAACAAAAACATAGGCTATTTACATACAAGTACAAGACTGCCATTACTATTTCTGAGATTACTACAAATGTAACATTAATAACATATTAGCAAGGATGGTAGGCAGTATAATGACATAGAGTTAGACAGGATGCATATTTCTTTATCACAGTATACAAAGTACTTATCATCTTAGCTAGTTGTTTATGTTTTAGTTAATGGCACAGAACTAGTCTGGGTTTGAGCAAGGACATAGCCACTGTGACTTGAAGTGGAGTTTTAGACTATTTTTGAATTGACTTAGAGAAGTTGCAAGCGTGATGTTATTTGGGAGAGAGTTCCATATTTTACCAGTGGTGTTGGCAAATAGCGCGTCACCACCTAGGTTGAGACATTTAGTTGTTTGGATAAGGAGTCTGTTTGCTGAGCGAAGGCAGCTTAGATTGGAGTAGGGAGTCATTACGTTTTTTAGTGCTGGGGTATTCTCAGGTTGTTTAAGGATTTTGAAGGCCTCTATGAGTTGGGACTGGTGAAGAAGGTGTGGGAATTCTATCCATCCAAGCTTTTTCAGGTTAGTACAGTGGTGTGTTCTGTAGGGTAGGCCTGTAACGAATCTGGCAATGTGATTATAGCAGGATGAGAGCTTGGCCAGATCAGATTTGTTGAGGTGAGTGAGGACAGAAGAGGCATATAGCAGGGTAGAGAGAAGGTGTGAATGGGCTGTGGCTGCCCTGGCATTCGGGGTAAGGAAGGCTTTAATTCTATACAGGGTCCCAAGTTTCTTGTTGACTGACTTAATGGCTTGGTTGATATGTATATCAAATCTGAGTTTATTGTCAATGTTTACTCCTAATAGCTTTGTATAGGTGTCTGGGGAGATGATGGTCCCATTATTGGATTTTATAGTGAAGTTTTCAGTCGGAGATCTATTGGTTGGGTAGAAGAGAAGTAACTTGGTTTTGTTTGGATTTAAGATCAGGAGATGGTTGGCAAGCCAGTTTTCAACTTTGGTGAAGCTATGTTGGGTGGTAGTTAGTAGATTTGCAAGAGAGGCATTGGAACATATTATAGTCGAGTCATCTGCATATTGAATGCAGGTGGCTTCAGGGATGACTGTTTGGATGTCTTTTATGAAGACTGAAAAGAGGAGAGGTCCTAATATGGAACCTTGAGGAACTCCTATGGTATTTGGTAGTAGGCAGGAGAGCTTGTTTTGCCACATTACTGCTTGTTGTCTCTCAGTGAGGTAAGCTTGAAACCAGTCAAGGGCTGGAGTATCTAGATACAGGGTTTTTAAAGTATATAGAAGTAACTGATGGTTTACCATATCGAAGGCTTCGATAGGTCCAGGAAGAGAGCGGAGGATATTTTTTTATTATTCTGGTTAAGATTAATGTTTTCAGTAAAAGAGAGGAGGGCAGTGGTTGTACTATGATGGGGTCTGAATCCATGCTGAGAGTCTGTGAGTAGTTTATTTTGGGTTAGATAGAGCATTAGTTGGTTGTGCATGCACTTTTCCATAATTTTGGCAAGTGGTGATAGTATGGCTATAGGTCTATAGTTGGATAGTTCTGTGGATGAACCTCCTTTGTGGAGTGGAATAACATAGGATATTTTCCAAATTGAGGGGATTGAGGCCTCGGTTATGGTTCTGTTAATTAGGATTGAGATAGGGTAGGCTACGACATCTGCAGCAATTTGCAGGTATTCAGCTGGCAGAAGATCGGCTGAAAGGGTGGTTGGCTTCAGTTTTTTCAAAAGGGATCTGATAAAGGATGTGGACACTGGCTGGAAGTTAAAAGAAAGTGGTGAGTCGGGTATAGTGTTTATAGAAGTGTGGGGAGGAGAAAGTTGGTTAGCTAATGACTGGATGGTTTCTGTGAAGAAAGTATTGAATGAATTGGCTATATCTTCTTGGCTCTTGTCAGATAATGTTCCTGGGGTCGGAGTAGTGGATTTGCCTGGTTGGAGAAGTTTATTTATGCCTGCCCAGTACTTTTGAGGGTTATTCTGATGTTTATGTTGCAGATTGTAGAAGTATTTTTTTCTTATCTAGTATGATGGCTTTTTTAGTCTCATTTCTAAGTTGTTGGAATTTGATACGATCTAGGGGTAGTTTGGTAGTGCGCCATTTATCCCATGCTTTGTCTCTAGTTGTTATTTTGGTTTTGGGGTCTGTTGTTAGCCAGGGTGCTAATTGAGTTTTAATTCTTATTGAGCGTTTAGGGGCATGCGAGTCAAGTATAGTAAGGAATGAATTGTTAAATGATGACACTGCCTCATCAAGGGGAAGGAACTTTAGTTTTGTCCAGTTACATGATTTGAGTTCAAGTTGAAATTTAGTTGGGTCAAAGTTTTTCTTGGATCTGATAGACCTATAAATAGGTAAGCTTGTACAATTAATTTTGTCTTTCATGATGTATGTGAGCAGGTGATCACTAACATCATTAGGGAGAGTTCCAGACATATAGTTCTGGGGATGACTGTTGGTGAGTATCCAGTCTAGTATACTCTCTTTTTGGTTATTGTTACCTGTACGTGTGGTAGATGATATTATCTGAGAGAATCCATGTAGGTTAACAGGGATGGGGTTGGACTGTGCTGTGCATTGGTTCCAGTCAATATTAACATCGCCCAGGACAATGGTTTCTTGAAGGTAGTTGTTGGCTATCCAATGTAGAATGACCTCTAGTGTTTCTACATTGTTCTCAGGGGGAATATAGGTGACAATTAGGTTAATGCCCTTATGATTATTTAGTAAAATTTTTAGAGCTAGTATTTCAGTGTTAGAGACCTGGGGTGGTTGTATAGGGTTAGTTATGATGTTAAGTGTGCTATTATATAAGACGGCTATTCCACCTCCTCTTTTCTTTACTCTATCTGCCCTAAGTATATTGTAACCAGGAGGCAGGATCTCATTGTCTTTGGTTGATGGGGTGTGTATGTCATATGGGACAACACAGACATGTGAAATAGACACCCGTCACAATAACTTGGCCAACACATGTACACACATGGCCATGGAGGATGGCCAGAGACATGAAGTAATACACACAGTAGACGTGATGTGCTTGTGTGTACACCCTGTCGTACAATGGCTACACATGGTCCAACTATGGCCTTTGTGTAATGGTTAAATTGTAGATGTGGAACACTAGACATCCTACAGGCCTGTGCACATGTTGTGTAGACGTGACATCAATCCACCACATAAGATGTGTTGAACATCTTGAGGGTGTCACAACATGACAGCAGCCACCTGTACAGTATCTACATCAGCCCACAGAGGCAGTACATTCCCATTGTTGATGTTGGACATCAATGTCATACTTGCTCCTTATGTGTGTGTGTGTGTGTGTGTGTGTGTGTGTGTGTGTGTGTGTGTGTGTGTGGTACACAGATGTCATGTGGGACATGGTGTACTGACGTGTTCACCATGTCTGGCGCTAGTTGCCAGGCAGCAGCAATATGGTTGCACATGTGCAGGGGTGTCATCTGTATATGCTTCAGTCACCTGTGTCACACATTTCACATCATGGTTTAGTGTGTATACACCTCAGTGACATGGGTCACATTCCACAGTATATATGTATTGTATTTGAACACAGTCATGGCTATGAACTGTGTCTGTAACTCACACTGTATAGCAATAGAGACGCCTCATGATTCCCTGCAATGGCCATGCACAACAGCTAAATGTGCAGTATATCTGTAGGGCAGACAGACAACACTGCATTGGGACACCATTACCCCACTGTATATTTGACAGGACACCATTGTGTTAAACTTGTATGCATGTCATTGCACATGTCAGCAGATCACATGTCATACTACATGTGATTGTCAAGGTCATATGCCACACATCAGGTAGGTGCACTGTTAACCTGTGCTGGTCTACATGGTGTAACACAGGGATGTATGCTAACTACTACTGTGATTGTGTAATTTGCATGGTGTCTACTATGACACATACATGCTGTTGTGTTCAACCCAGGGATGTATGATAACTACCACTATTATTGCCCGCACTGCATGACATCTGCCGTATCACATGCATGTTGCATGCCTTCTGTCATATCACATGCATGTGTGTCTGTGTATTTGTGTGTGCCTGTGTGTGTGTGTCTATTGTATAGATTGTAATGTACAGTTCTTGTCTGCCCTCACAGGTGATGTAGGTACGTTGCCCTCCTGTGGTCCATCTGATGTTAGTGTCCTCACAGACTCTAGCAGTGATGATGAACATATGATTGAGGCACAGGCAGGGTTGTCAGGGGCTGAAACTGTGTCACTGGTTGCCATTTCAGCTATATACCCCTAATCCCTGCACACAGATCCCATGCCTGCACATACCCCATCACTAGTGGCCATAGAGGAAGGACAGTTGGTGTGTGGTAACTTGGAACAGGAAAGTGTGGGGATCTGGAAGGTGTGCCTGCACACCATTGTCAGCCAACTGACTGGTGGTGCCCCACACAGGCACATAGCCAGTGCTGCTCATAGGAGTATCTCTGGCCAACATGCTCCTGCAAGACAGAGTGCAGCAGCTAGGTCACCAGACGCATGTTTCAGGCTGTAATGGAGGCACAGGCATGTACTGATCGGCACGACAGAGAAGATCAGAGGCTTCAGAGGGCTGCTGTCCATTCTTTAAACAACAACATCAAGGCAATGGTAAATGCTCAACAGCAGGTTGTTAAAGCTTTGGATAGATGGTTGGGTGACATAGTTGGAGTCCTTGTCCATGGCATGACAATCTGCGAGCATGAACTGTCTGTGTTAGAAAATCTGGTAGGAGTGAGGCATCGGGCACATGGACGTAGATCTGCTAGATCACCTGTTTCAGGTCTACGTGTACGATCTACCTCATATATCTGCTCCCATAGTGGCGGTAGCAGCAGCAGTGCATCTGATGCTGTGCTGTCCACACCACGACACAGCAGGCCACATGCACATGGCCCAGGATGGTCCCAACAGGGACATGGTTCCAGTGGACAAGTGTCATCAGACAGTACCCAATCTGCACCTCTGCCTGGTAGTGCCCGTGCAACCCTTGGCAGGCACAGGTCACATGTCCATAGCCGGACACTGTGAACTGTAAAACCTGGCCTGTACAGTTCGTAGCTGTCAATAATACCCCTGTGTAGGCCAGACACATGCCAGAACTGTGTGCATACATACATGCACACACTGGAAACATATGTAGGACACCGCTACACATACATGCATAACATCCACACATGCCCAATTAGATCAAAGGCCCTAACACACACACATCATGTCATCCAATGGTGCAGCTTAGGCCTGTAGCAAACATTATCACCCTGTGCATATGATGATGCCTGTGCCGCATCCCTGACATCCACACCATCGGTGCAGGGACATGTTCATATGGTCTGATGCATAGGGTGAACAGACTAGGAAGATAAATGTAGTTTACAATTGTTGAGTGCTGTTGACAGGCAGCAGACATACCATGCACTACAGGTGTACAATGCATTTCGTACTGTTAACAGTATGTGTCTTGTGTAACAACAGTAACTGCATGTTGGTCATGATGTTCTGCTATCCTCCTTCAGGTCTAATTGCACGTGCTGGTGGATGCCAGTGTTTGCAGTTAGTGTCCCATATGTCAATGTGGACTACTCACAGTTATGTATGAATATACCAGCATGCACCATCTAACTGCCACATAACAGAGAGAATGTCTCAAACTCCAAACATGTCTACTGATCCAAGAGCATGATAGCTGTGTATTAAGCTACTGTGGGTACAGACATGACATCCATACTGGGTGACATCACAGGTACAGTTACATGGAGTGGTGAGGTAAGAGAGCGGTCTAGCTGATTACAAGGGTAGAGGCCAGTGGGAAGTGTGATGCCTCATTGGGAAGTAGTAATACACATTCCCATGAAAGGATGCCAACACACAACTGCACCCACACACTCAGGTATTGACACACATGTATTCAGTAACACAGTAACACACCCACACACTCACAAATTCACCGACACAGTAACACACACTCACACACAGTTGCTACTGTTGAGGTGAGGACCCCTGCCTATGTGCAAATCATTACAGTATTGTGTACCTACATGATGCGCCACAGAGAATACACATATACAGTTAGTCAGTATGGCCTAAGATAGGGGACATCAACACGGATAGTATATTGCATCACCTGGATGGGGGAGGGAGTCTTATCAGTTCAATATGGTAACATGCATTCTCACTTCAGGGACCAGACAGCCATACATAGCTGTCCATTACACACACATGCCAGTGGACACATGAAACCCTTGTAATATGTTCGACTGTATGGAATCAGCGGCCTGTTCAGTGAATTAATCATATTATCTGTGTGTTCCTCATACAATCTGTTCCCATCTGGCTGATACATGGGAACCAAGACTCTTCAATACAGACAAGTAATTGGGTTTTGGGAGCCACATCTGTCGGCCGAGTCATGCTACCGCATACCTATTATAGGTTTGCCACCTTTTCAATTGGCCAAGGTGGGACTTTAGGGTTAACACCTGTCCCACTTTGCGAGGGACAGTCCCTCTTTAGACAGCTGTGTCCTGCAAAAATAATCAAGACATAGCAAATATCCTGATTACAGGACAATATTATATTCTACGTTTTTTAATAGTTGCATAAAACAGTTATTTTATATATGAAACTTCTATATGTTATGTGAAGTAGTATAAGCAATTCAAATGTTACTAGAATAAGCTTTTATTTGGCAAATAAGTATGATTCTGTACAATGCACGGCTGTAGGTATGTTTTGTCCTGGAAAGTCTGACATTTCGACAGAACATGTCCCACTTTGGCCATTTCGAAAAGGCGGCAACCCTATAGGATCTGTATGTAGAAATGTCAGATTTTGCAGGGAAACACATACCCACAGCCAGCAGAAAGGAGAGTACTTCACTGTTTTACCTAAATAAAAGGTTATTCTTGTAGCATTATAGTTGCTTATACTGTTTCTTATAACATTTAGGTGTTTCAGATACAAAATAATTGTTTTATGCAACTACTACAGACAATATGGGAAATCTTTGGCCTAAATTACAGGACATTTGCCATGATTACATTTATTTTGCAGGACACAACTGCCCAAAGGGGAGTGTCCCTCAAAAAGGTGGACAGCTGGTAACCCCAACCCTATTATTCTATCATCTTTCTAAGGTAGTCGGCTGAACATGCGCTTTCTCTCACTAGCAGATCTCTCATATGAATGGGGAAAAATGAACACTTAATCAGGGACACTGCTTAACAACCTCAGGGACATATTTAGAAGTTTGGTGCTATTAGCCTGACAAAGTGATGGACCCAGAGCACATATGTATTCATACACATTGTCTGAGGTACATGCTGTTTATGACTCTTACTTGTTGTCATTATTCATTACGTGTATTCCACCATCTTTCCTTCTAATATCACTAGTTATGGGAGGGTTTAGTTGGGAATGTGTTAGATTCTGATTTGTAATCACGGACGTCCCTGATAATCAGGGACAGTTCAATTATATGGTCCCTATGTGTTCCCCCAATTGTTTACGGACTATCAGGTAGATGTACTCTTAAGGTCTGGGAGGTATGGGCATCTGCTATACCCACATTGGAATATTACTTACATCCACGGGGCAGTCCTAATACATCTCTGCCAGCCAACACCTCCATGCCTAGGCCCATAATCATATACCCATAGTTCCTCTACCTGCAACTCCTCTACAGCACTCATCCTTACTGTGGGTGCATGTGGGGAATGAACACACCCCTACACACTGCCCACTCTCTCTGTGTCGGGGCACATGTCATATGTTGTGACAACCCATGTGTTATCAGGCTTGAACAACCTACTGTTTCGTGTACAGCTACATCCTGGTTGCAGCAATCGTTACTGGGCTTGGCTACAAGAACAGAATTTTTGGTGTCCCACAAGGGACATTGCTGTCCATGTTTAAAGTGTAGACCTTGTAGATCTAGCACTGGTAGTTTCCTGCTGGTGGTCTGGGAAGCAGTGGTGAATTTACCTTTATTGCGTGTCTGCATGTCTCACCAGCCTAGCTGGGAGGGTGGGAGGTAGACGTTTGTTTATTGGACCTCCCACCGACATATGCCTGGTCTGAACATATGTTACCCGTGACTGCAGTAACATAACCTAGGTATATACATATGTATATTTACTGTAACACACATATATATATATATATATATATATATATATATATATATATATATATATATATTTACATTAATATATACAGATATATCTGCATATGTATGCATACATGTATATTCATATCTTGATATATATATATATATATATATATATATATATATATATATATATATATATATATATATATATATATATTTGTGTGTGTGTGTGTGTGTGTATGTGTATATATATATATATATATATATATATATATATATATATATATATATATATATATATGTAATACTGACTGTATTACAGCTACACTACACTGCACATACACTACTATCTATCCACTTACCTTAACCCAGACTCTAACCCTAAGGTCCGTCACTATCACACTCACCTCACCTGTGCCCTAACCCTAACTCACTTAACCCACCCCTAACCCCAAATTCTGTCACTATCGCACACTCACCTCACCCGCGCCCTAACCCTAACTCACTTAACCCGCCGCTAACCCTAACGTCTGTTCCAATCGCACACTTACCTGACCTGCGCCCTGACCCGAACGTCCGCACAATCACACATCAGTGTTGGTGTCCTGTATGTTTTTCGGTATTATGAGATTCAGTATTATGAGTTTTCAGTATTTTGAGCTTTCAGGATTTTGAGTTCAGGATTTTGAGATTCAGGATTTTGAGCTTTCGAGATTTTGAAGTGAACCCATATATATATATATATATATATATATATATATATTTCATGTATGTAGATATATATCTATACACACATATATTTATTTATTTATTTTATTTTATTTTATTTTACATTTGTTGACCGGCCTAGTCTAACTGGATATATATTCATTTTCAGTAGAGGCCCGGGGAGAAAAGCTCCAAGACACATGCGAAAATACAATATAAAAAGAAGTACAGTAAAGATCCATACAAACTGAAATACAGAAAGTAAAACACGAACAAGGATACCAGGCAACCAAAAAACTTCTTCACTAGTTTAATAAAGCGCTTTTCGTCATACAAGGTTGAATGACTTCTTCAGATAAAAATAAGGAACACAAGTGCTTACTATTTATATGTTTTCCTACCCCTTCCAGTTCAATTAATTTCAATTCAATTAAGTTAAATTGATTAATTCATACTATCAATTGTTATAATTTTAAAATTAAATTAATTTATAATAATGTTTTAAAATGTATGTTTATATATTTTGTATCCATTTTTTGTATGTTCAGTAGGATGGTTTTGTTTAATTTTAATTAGAAAGTCATACAATGATAACATAAGGTACATGAAGGCACTTACAAGTGTATGTATGTATTATCTATTGAGCTGTGAGTTAGAGCTATAATGGTGGATGAAATACCCCTTTAAATGTTTTAAAATTATAACAATTGATAGTATGAATTAATCAATTTAACTTAATTGAATTGAAATTAATTGAACTGGAAGGGGTAGGAAAACATATAAATAGTAAGCACTTGTGTTCCTTATTTTTATCTGAAGAAGTCATTCAACCTTGTATGACGAAAAGCGCTTTATTAAACTAGTGAAGAAGTTTTTTGGTTGCCTGGTATCCTTGTTCGTGTTTTACTTGGTTTAATTGTTCAGCATCCTACTTGAAATACAGAAAGTAGTAGCAGTTAGGAAATAAAACAAAAAAGAAAAACTTTTTTTTTTGTAATAGCAATAGATAAACATTCTTATAACAATACTAACTTCAATACTAGTAATAGATAAACATTCTTTTAACAATTCTAACTTCAATACTACAACTGCACTTCACAAGGACCGTAAGGAGGTATACATACATAAAGATGAATGGTTGTTATTAATGAGAGATAGGAAAGTTAGTCTGGATTAGTACAGGAACATAACCAGTGTGTATTGAGATATACTTGGAGTTTCTTTTTAAATAGTGTAAGAGAAGACAGAGAAGTGAGATCAGTAGGTAGTAAATTCCAAAGCTTTCCACCAGTATTAGAGAACAGGGTATCACCTGCTGAGTTGTTGGATCTGCAAGTGTTAAAAAGAAGTTTGTTGGATGAGCATAAGTTTATAGGATTACTATAGGGTGTGAAGGGTCTTGAGAGTATTGGAGCATTTGAGGGTTGATAGAGGGTCTTATGGGCTATAGTAAGCTGGAGAAATTGTAGATGATGTAGAAACTCTAGCCAGCCAAGTTGTTTTAGATTAAGGCAGTGATGAGGTCTGAAAGGAGAGGCAGTAGCAAATCTGGCAATATTGTTATAGGATACTGCTAGTTTGTTGAGGTTGTTTTTAGAAAGATTTGTATAAATGGGTGCTGCATGGAGTAGAGTAGAGATTAGGTGAGTTCTAGCTATAGCAGCCCTAGCTACTGGTGTAAGAAAGGGTTTGAATCTATAGAGAGATCCAAGTTTCTTGTTGACTGTTTTTATAGTATTGTTAATATGCATGTCAAAGTTGAGGTTATTGTCAATTGTAATTCCTAGGAGTTTAGTAGTTGGGTCAGGAGAAATAAGAGTACCATTGTTAGATGTGAATGTGGACTTACGGGTTGGTGAGAAGAGTAGCATTTTAGTTTCTTTTGGGTTTAGGAGGAGGCAATGGTGTGTAAACCATTGTTCAACAGTATTAAATGCTATCTGGGTAAGGGTTTGTAATTCAGTTTGAGAAGTAGCTGAGCAGATGATAGTAGAGTTATCCGCATATTGAATGCATGTAGTATGTGGAATTGCTAACTGAAGATCATTAATATAAATGGAAAATAGCAGGGGACCTAATATGGAGCCCTGAGGGACACCAAGGGAGATGGGAAGAAGATTAGAAAGGTAGTTGTGCCAGAGTACTGCCTACTGTCTGTTTTCAAGGTAAGATTTGAATCAATTAATGGCTAAGGGAACAAGTGATAGAGATTTCATCATATGTAAGAGGAGCTGGTGATTAACCATGTCAAAAGCTTTGGATAAATCAAGGAATACTGCAGAGGAAAGAATACTTTTGTTGCGGTTTTTGTTAATACAGTCTGTGAATGATAACAGGGCAGTGGTGGTACTGTGATATGGTCTAAAGCCGTGTTGACAGTTGGCAAGTAAGTAGTTTTGGAAAAGGTGATTAAGAAGTTGCTTATGCATACACATTTCCATGATTTTTGCCAAAGGAGATAGCAGAGCTATAGGCCGGTAGTTAGAAAAGTCATAAGAATTACCACCTTTGTGTAATGGAATAATGTGACAGATTTTCCAGATGGATGGCATATTTCCTTCGTTTATTGTTCTATTGATCAGAATGGATATGGGGTAGGCAATGGCTTTAGCACCTTTTTGAAGGTATTCTGCTGGGAGGTGGTCAGCTGAGGGGGTGGTAGGTTTTAGTTTTAGGAGAAGGGAGCATATAGTGGAAGTAGAGACAGGTTGTAACTGAAATGAAGGGGGAGTGATTGAGGATGAAGTAGGAATATTAGAGGTATCAGGAGATAGGTGGCTGGCAAGAGATTGGATGGCACTGGTAAAGAAGGAATTAAAGGCATTGGCAGTGTGTGTGTGTGTGTGTGTATGTGTATATATATATTACATCTGTACATATAAACATACATTTCCTATACTGGGAGCTGCTTACACCCACGCAGGCGCACTCGCCTATGCTTACTGTGCGTTACATATGTTTACTGCTGCTTATTTGTGCTTACTTGTGCCTTATTCATTATGACAGTACCACGTTGATTGAAGGGATCTGGTTAATAGTCCCATGCAATACACACGTTCAGTTTTACATGTTTAAATGTCGGCTTTATAGCAGAGCGACATTCTTTCCACAAGAAAAATGATATGTGCTATAGTCAAACTTGAACTGTGAATGCCTTTTCATTAGGTGGATGCTCTAACCACTACACTATTGGTGTTCTGCTTCATTTATATGTATACCCATGGTTCATAGTTACCCGAACATATGCCTCAACACTTCACTTATACAGCAGGCATCCATTTTCCTGTTGGGAAAACCGCACTACTACATATGTGCCATTCCCTATTGCTCTGGACCCATGCCGCATGTTGGCTCACTCCGAGGATATTCAGACCTCCAAAGCCTATAGTCCTGGCACATACATGTGTTTGATTGTCAGGGTGTTCATGTGGTCATCCGGGTTTAGGCTTGTCCAACTGGGCACTGGAACAGCCCTGTGTCCATTTGAAAGTTAGATTTAGAACGTAGACAAGGTTACTCCCACTGTTAGCATCCTACCTGTGGTTAGAGACACAGGGATTTTGGCCACCTCTGGCCAGCTATATTCCTTCACATTTGTTATGATCACTTTCTTGTTCCCATGTTCGTTCTGTGCAGATATATATATATATATATATATATATATATATATATATATATATATATATATGTATATAGAGTTGCCACTCTTTCAAATGGCCAAAGTGGGACTTATTTGGTACAAACGTCAAGATTTTGCAGGCAGACACATACCCACAGCCAATACAAAGGACAGGACCTCACTTTTATGCCTAATTGACAGCTTGTTCTTGTAGCATTTTAGTTGCTTATTCAGTTTCTTATGACATTTAGGTGTTTCAGATACCGAATAACTGTTTTATGCAGCTATTACATAAATATAGGACATATTTTTGTCATTAAATCTCAGGACATCTGCCATTTGACACTAAGTGTACAGGACACAACTTGCCAAAAAGGGACTGTCCCTCGCAAAGTGGGGCAGGTGGTTACCCTATATGTATGTATGTATATATATATATATATATATATATATATATATATATATATATATATATATATGTGTGTGTAAATATGCATGCATACACATCTATATGATTTAATTACTTTGATCATACTGTTGAATGATTGTGCTGTCTGCTATGTTTGTGATAACATCAACGTTAGGTATAACTGCCATGGCTTAGTGGTAAATCACACTGATTGTGATGTGTAGGGTCCTGGTGTCAGGCCTGGCCGACGCAGTATATTGTGTTGCTGGGCGGAACAAGGGCCATTGAACAAAGGGTGAGTACAACACTTTTCAGCTGCGGTTTTCTGTTTAACCGTCATGCAAAATCCATCTATATTCTTACTGTGATAAGTCACCCCAGTTCACATTTAATTGGTATTATATCGTTATACAGCATAAAATTAGCAAAATATGCTCGTATACGGATTACGCGTCATAAATCGTGTGTGCTGCAGTTGAACCAGCAACGTCTGCTCGATAGTCGGATGCTCTAACCACTATCCTATTGGTGTTCTGCTTCATTTATATGTATACCCATGGTTCATAGTTACCCGAACACACGACTCAACACTTCACTAACACAGCAGGCATCCATTTTCCTGTTGGGAAAACCGCACTACTACACATGCGCCATTCCCTACTGCCCTGGACTTTTGCTGCATGTTGACTCATTCAAAGTATATTCAGACCCCCAAAGCCTATAGTCCTGGCACATAAGTGTATTTGATTGTCAGGGTGTTCAAGTGGTCATTTGGGTTTAGGCTTGTCCGACTGGGGATACCCATGGTTCATAGTTACCCGAACACACGACTCAACACTTCACTAACACAGCAGGCATCCTTTTTCCTGTTGGAAAAACCGCAATACTACACATGCGCCATTCCCTACTGCTCTGGACCCTTGCTGCATCTTGACTCACTCAAAGTATATTCAGACCTCCAAAGCCTATAGTCCTGGCACATAAGTGTATTTGATTGTCAGGGTGTTCAAGTGGTCATCTGGGTTTAGGCTTGTCTGACTGGGGATCGGGATTGCCCTGTACCTAGCTGAAAGTCAGACTAAGCACAGGGACATCGTTAGTTCCACTTTTAGCATCCTACCTGTGGTTGGGGATGCAGAGGTGTGCTCACCTCTGGCCATACTGATATATAACAGCACTAAATATTAAGGGGGGTTCCGCTGCTGTTTTTCTTCGCATTCATTATGACTGCTATATTGTGACCATGTTCATTCTTCATATCTACATAACTATACACATATATATATATATATATATATATATATATATATATATATATATATATATATATATACATATATATTGGTCTGTACATACACATGCATATACACCTACATGCTTAGTTACATGTCCCATACTGCTAAATCACCGCCACTTACCGTAGCGCATACACGCTTGCATACCCGCTTATGTCTAGGGTTGCCACCTTTTCAAATGGCCAAAAAGGGGCATTTTCGGGACACACATCAGATTTTACAGGCCGACACATACCCATGGTCAGTACAAAGGTTAGACTTTACTTATTTGCCTAAATGAAAGCTTATTCTTGTAGCTTTTTAGTTGCTTATTCTGTTTCTTGTAACATTTAAGTATTTTACATACAGAAATAACTGTTTTATGCAACTGTTACATGAAATATGGGACATAATTATTTCCTACAATCACAGGACATTTGCCATTGCATTATTTTTGGTCAGGACACAACTGCCCAAAAAGGGACTGTCCCTCGCAAAGTGGGACAGGTGGTAACCCTACTTACTTCTGCTTTAAAGCACCTTAATCACCCTATATCCCGACTGCCACTATGCGAATGTGTAGGTATATATTCCCAATAATGCACATGGGGAGACGTGCATCATGGTCAGGTGTTTAATCCCAGGTCATAGGTTCTGCAGGACCGGCTGGAGGCTGCGCAGTCTTGTGGACAACTACTGCTCATACAACTTGTGTCCAGATGTCTACAGGACTGGACATCATGTCGTGACACCAAGTCTAATGTTTAGAACAGATACTTACCCCATGAGGGATATCCAAAAATTGTGGGGACCGATGACCTTGATTCTTTTGGCTTTACTAAAATGAGGTAGGGTTATACATGCAAGGGATATATAGTTTGCAATCCTGAGACTGCCTAGGGAGAGACTGCCTACTAGATATAAGTAGGGGGTCACTATGTGCAGATATGGCTGCGCCAAGCTAGCAGCCCGAATATGATTGGTTTTGGTGGATGTTCAGGAAGGGGGGGGTGATGTGCTGTGGAGGGGATGATGGGTATTCAGTTATGTATCCAGGTGTGTTGGAGTTGGATGGCTCAGTTCAGGCCAGACCATTATGTGGGTATGTGCCGGTAATATTTCTGTACATGTGTATTGCACATTTTAATGTTCATATGTTTGTGGGATTGTGCTCTACAGTATGGCCTGTCAGGATGTATTGCAGATGTGAATGTTTGTTCTTTGGTTTTCTTTCTGATTCACCCACTGCTCCCTCGTACACTTCCAGTTCACCTATTGTGCATCCAACCCAGTCTCCCCTTGGCAAATTATTACATTACCCGTCACTCCCACCCCCAAATTCCACACACACCATCCATTCCTTCTCTGGTTGATGGCCCATGGCACAGTCAACAGAACACATTGCGTACACTACATATCTCTGGTACCAATATGGTTGTGAAGACTACCCTAGCATTTTTGATCTTCAACATGCTGTACTTCATGCACGTAGGTACACGCAAATACTTATCATTCATGACATGGTAGGTAGACCCAGGTAATACCCGTTCATCTTTGGGCCGTCCTGACAAGGATGACTTGGACCTCGAATGGGCAGATATTGGGCGAATGCTCTGACCATTGGTAGGGTTGCCACCTTTTCATATGACCAAGATGGGACATTTTCAGGACACACATCAGATTTTACAGGCCAACACATACCCACGGTCAGTACAAAGGATAGTACTTTAGTTTTATGCCTCAATGTAAGCTTATAGTTGTAGCAGTTTAGTTGCTTATTCTGTTTTGTTTACTTGCTTATTCTGTTTCTTGTAACATTTAGGTATTTTACATACAGAAATAAGTATTGTATGGGACACTTACATAAAATATGGGACATAATTATGTCCTACAATCACAGGACATTTGACATTTATAATGGTTTTGGTATGGACACAACTGCCCAGAGGGGGAATGTCCCTCACAATGTGGGACAGGTGGTAACCCTAACCACTGGGCTAGACTTAGCAATTGGTGGTGCACTAACACAATGCATTTCACTTCCACTTGGTATAACTATTGACACTACAATGGAATACAGGCACGGGGTTTTAAATGTCATTTGTTCGAGGGACGGGGACTCAATATTCAGCTACGTGCCTTTGTGTTTACTTTTTATTTTGGTGTTTGCAAAACTGTCTTGTATGCTTTGCATATATTTCAGTATCCAAGGACACTGGGAGGTGCATTTTGAAGGTAGAGGAGAGGAAAGTACAGAGGGAGGGATTGAAGATGAGCTTGTGTGCAAGAATCAGTTGGATGTAGGTGAGGTGATTGGGTAGTTCTAACCATTTTAGTTTGGGGAAAGCTGAACAGTGGTGTGAGGAGGACTTATGGGAGGTAGCAAACTTGACAATTTTGTTATAGCAAGAGGAGAGTTGTGTTTTGAGAGAAGATTGTAGGTTACTTAGACGTGGGGCTCCATAGAGGAGGGATGGGATGAGAAATGTGGTAGATAGTGTGAGTTGATTTATATATAGATATACACACACACACGCGCACGCACGCACACACACACACACACACACACACACACACACACTCACACATATATATATATATATAAATATATATATGTGTGTGTGTGTGTGTGTGTGTGTGTGTGTGTGTGTGTGTGTGTGTGTGTATGTATATATATATATATATATATATATATATATATATATATATATATATATATATATATATATGTAGATATATGGGAACACTACTAAATCTCGAACTTTTGAAATCTCGAATTTCAAAAGCTTGAGACCATGTAGCCGAAATCGCACATTACCGAAAGACCAGAAGTGAAATTCAAAATCCCGATGGTAAGGGATTTTGAGTTAGCGCCTGGTGTTGTGGTTCAGGTAAGTATGTGTGTGTAAGTGTGTTTGTGAGGGGCTTTAGTGTGTGTGTGTGTGTGTGTGTGTGTGTGTGTGTGTGTGTGTGTGTGTGTGTGTGTGTGTGTGAGGGGCTATAATGTGTGGGGTGAGTTTGCCTTGTGTGTATGTCTGTGCGATCTCGGAGTTGGAATATTAAAATGGGGTGTGGGGCATAGCCCCCACATAGGGGGTGCAGGGGACGAAGCCCCTGCTTATCTTTAGTGTAGGGTGGTTTGTTTGGTTATGGGGAGGTTGTGTATATGTTTGTGTGTGTGCTGTATGTATGTAGTTTCGTGATTTTGAATTTCGCTTTTAAATGTCGGTAATGTGTGGTTTAGGATTTTAGTCTCGGTATTGTGGGCTTCGGATTGTGTGGTTTCGTATTAAGTAGTGATTCCATATATATATATATATATATATATATATATATATATATATATACATATATATATATATATATATATATATATATATATATATATATATATATATATATATATATATATATACTGTATATAGAGTATGTATGTATGTGTGTGTGTATACATATATATATATATATATATATATATATATATATATATATATACATACATACACACACACATATATATATATATATATATATATACATATATATAGATAGAAATAGATAAATATTATATGCATACACACACACACACACACACACACACACACACACACATGGATTCAGCAAGCCCTGCACGGCATGCAGGACTAGTGCAGGAGCTCCAGCAGGCAATAGGTCTGCTCTGCGATCCAGGAACAACCTGTAAGGACGTGCATGAGTGGTCCTGCACTAGTCCTGCACGGCCTCAGTCCCTGTATGCAAATTACCTAATTTGCAGGAGAAATTCATGCAAATGAGGTGAATTTGCAATCCAGGAAGCTGGAAACTGGCCGTGCAGGACTAGTGTAATCAGCAGAAATGTACTCCGCCAGTAACGGAGTACATTTTTGCAAACTACAAAACAGGGCCATGACAGCTCCAAATAAAGGGTGGATCTTATGTAGAAAGCATGCCAATGGCCAACTATAAGGCCATTGGCATAGAAAACAGTTGCAAAAATAAAAAAAACAACTTTTATTTGTTTTTAGGTGATCTCTGCTGTTTAAGCATAGGGCAGCGGCACACAAACGGGATCGGGCAGAAAATAAGAAGAAAAAAAAAACTAAAGTAAGCATTCTAACCAAAATCACTATTTTGTCATTATACTCAATGGCAGGCAGAAGACAACGTGGCCAGTGAATAGTGGTTGCTAAGGGGGGAGGCTCAGTGTAGGACATGTAACTATGCATCAGCAGGCAATCCTATGCAAATGAGGGTATGATACTGAATCCCAGATTTCCCTTGCATGCTAGTCAGCACCCAACAGTGTAAGAGCAGGAATAGCTTGGTGCAAGCCTAGGAGTCAGCTGACATCACCGGGGTGTGTGTCAGGCATACTGTAAGTGGATTGGAGCCCTGTGGCTCGGGTTTGCCCATAGCTTAGCAGAGCTAAGCAAGGGGGTGTGTCTGAGGCTGCCTAGCACTCTTTACATTGTCTAAGCGGGTGTGTGCACCACTCACTGGGTTTTAAAGGGAAAAAAAAAAAAGTAAACCAGGAAATAGCAGCTCTGTGCACATTTCAGCACTGTGTCTGCACAGCGTGCCCCCGGACTTAAACAGGAAGGCAATGGGAAGGTAAAACAGCCGTAGGAAGGTAATCTAGGAGAACTAGCATAGCTGGCAGGTGAAATGTATCAGAATCAGCCAATTACACAGACAGCAGACAAACCCAGCCCAGAACACTACTAAAACTATGCAAACACCTTACCCTCTGGCTTTTCCCACATACTCTACACCACCGGTGTATACAAGTGGGGAACTTTTAACAAACAAAACAATCAAATGATAGGGGCTGCAATAGCTATCGCACAACAACATGTGGAAGAGGATGAGGGTGGTAAGGATGTAAATGCTGTCATCCAACCCACAGTGAGGAGATGGAGAAGACTGTACAGACCCAGGGTAACCTACCAGGGGCTACATGAGCTGCAGGTAGTGGAGTGCTGTAGGGTGGACAGGGACCTTCTACAGCCAATTGTTGAGCTGTGCCAGCCACGCCTGACACACAGAACTAACAGAGGGGAACCCATCCCAGTGGATACCAAGGTATGTGTAGGCCTAAGAATATTAGCCACAAGTACCTTCCAAAGGCCAGCTGGGGATATCATGTGGATCTCACAGGCATCAGCATCCAGGGAACTCCACCATTTCCTGGATGCCATGTCAGCACATGCCGGTGAGAATGTATACTTCCCCAACACCTGTGAGGTGTTGTCCAGCAATATGCATTTGTTCCACCAAATTGCAGAATACCCTGAGGTAGTGGGTCCTATACACTGCACGTACATATGCATCAAAGCACCACCTGGTGAGCAGGGTAGGGTCTGCATCAACCGCATGGGCTTCCCCTCCATCAACTGCCAGATTGTGTGCAATGCCCAGGGCATAATAGTGAATGTGTGTGCTGGCTGCCCTGGAAGCTATCACGATTCTCACATATGGCATCTGAAGCAGCTGTACCAGAGATTTGCCAATGGGGACATCCCTTACGGTCACCTAGTGGGGGATGCTAGTTATGCACTGGAGCCGTGCTGATGACACCCATCAGAAATGTACAAACACCGAACAAGAACTCCATAATGAAGCACACACAGAGACCAGAAAAATAATAGAACATGTGTTTGGGATGCTCATGTCACTGTTCCAGTGCCTGGACACATCCGGTGGAGCCTTGCAGTACTCACCAGCTACATGTACTCAAATCATCATCGTATGTGCCATGCTACACAATATGATCCTGCGGAAACAGCTGCAGCAGGAACAGCACTGAGCAGGGCCACACAGCCCCCCACCATTGCCAAGGCCTACACAGGCACAGAGTGACTCGGAGGAGGAAGTACCTGAGCCTACCCCAGTAGGCAGAAGGAGGCATGCCCAGTATGCCCTGACCTTGGCAAAGAGGCAACACATAGCACATATAGTAGAAAAACACTGGAAGCAACACAGCAGACAATCCAAAGACAGTATCCAATTTAATGAAAATAGCAACCGCTTTCAAGGGTCCACCTCTTCAGCAGACTAAAAACAATTAAATGATAAAACAAGCTCTTTAAATACCTGTCCCTTCCATCATTAAATACATCAATTAATGCATCAATTAAAACATTTAAAAAGATAGCACATGATTTATCTTAATACATATGCTAATGCTTAAACTGCCTAGCTTTAAGGAAAGGTTTGATGGAAACCATACTATTTAAACCTGGCACTTTATCTGCATGCAGTAACATTATCCATCTTTGTTCTGCAGCTTCAGTGATATTTTTCATATCACCTCCTCTTTTCCTATCTGCAATGAATTCCAAAGCCAAAAACTTAAAAGTGTGTTCCCTACCTTTGTTCTTTACATGCATGGCTAATGCACTATTCTCTTTCATGTTTTTTATATCTCAGACATGTTCCAATATCCTGTCTTTGAACTGCCTATTAGTTTTGCCAATATAGTATGAAAAACACTTAACACGATAACTGAAGTACACCATATTCCTTGTTCTGCAATCGGCATAGTATGAACACTCTACCTTAAACCCTAATACTGGATGTGTAAAGTGTGTGCCTGCATGTATAAAGACACAGGCAGTACAATTTCTACAGGTGTACGTACCTACTCTGGCAGATTTATCAATAACCTTAGGTAAACTGGATTTATAACAAGGGTGACCCTTCAGTGTCTTGTTGTTCCTAAAACTGAAGTTAGGTTTTTCACCTACTACACCCTTTAACTCTTCCACTGTTGAGAATATATCCCAGTTCCTGTTAATAACGTCACATACAATATTTATATTACTTGCATATGTCAAAGTCATCCTTGGGTAAGTGTTATCACAACCTTTCCTATCACTCATGGACACGGGGCTTCTCACCTATTAGATTCCCATTAAAATACGGTTTACACCTAGTAGCTCTGTCTCTCCATGCATCTTTAATACATTTATCATTATCCTTACCTTTATGTCCTCTTTCTATTAAATCTAATTTTAGAGATGCCAGAGCTGACTCTAATTCCAAGTCATCATTATGTAATCTCATTAGTCTCACCACTTGTCCAATTATTATGTTGCATTTGCAGTGATTGGGGTGCATACTCCTACTATGTTGCAAGTTATTTTTCCTGACCGGTTTCCTGTACAAGCTAGTTCTAATATTAGTCAAAGAATGTTTACAAACAGTCACATCCAAAAACTCTATTTTTTGCGTACTGTAATTATAAGTAAATGTCAAAAAAATCTGTGGACGTAGTTAGATAGCCAATAAAATCTCGTAACAATTGTTCAGTCCCTTGCCATAACATAAAAACATTGTCCACAAATCTTGTATACCAAATTACTGAGTCTGCAAACATCATATTTGAAAATATATGCACTATTTCCCATTGTTAAAAAGAACGTATTTTAATGTAAATTAAAAACTGTATTTTAATGGGAATCTAATAGGTGAGAGCCCCGTGTCCACGAGTGAGAGGAAAGGTTGTGATAACACTTACCCAAGGATGACTTTGACATATGCAAGTAATATAAATATTGTATGTGATGTTATTAACAGGAACTGGGATATACTCTCAACAGTGGAAGAGTTAAAGGGTGTAGTAGGTGAAAAACCTAAGTTCAGTTTTAGGAACAAGACACTGAAGGTTCACCTTTGTTATAAATCCAGTTTGCCTAAGGTTTTTGATAAATCTGCCAGAGTAGGTATGTATACCTGTAGGAATTGTACTGCCTGTGTCTTTATACATGCAGGCACACACTTTACACATCCAGTATTAGGGTTTAAGGTACAGTGTTCACACTATGCCGATTGCAGAACAAGGAATATGGTGTACTTCAGTTATTGTGTTAAGTGTTTTTCATACGACATTGGCAAAACTAATAGGCAATTCAAAGACAGGATATTGGAACGTGTCCGAGATATAAAAAATATGACAGAAAATAGTGCATTAGCCATGCATGTAAAGAACAAAGGTAGGGAACACACTTTTAAGTTTTTGGCTGTGGAATTGGTTGCAGATAGGAAAAGAATAGGTGATACAAAAAATATCAATGAAGCCGCAGAACAGAGATGGATAATGTTACTGCGTGCAGATAAAGCGCCAGGTTTAAATAGTATGGTTTCCATCAAACCTTTCCTTAAAGCTAGAGAGCTTAAGCATTAGCATATGTATTAAGGTAAATCGTGCTATCTTTTTAAATGTTTTAATTGATGCATTAATTGATGTATTTAATGATAGAAGGGAGGGGTATTTAAAGAGCTTGTTTTATCATTTAATTCTTTTTAGTCTGATGAAGAGGTGGACCCTCGAAAGCACTTACCATTTTCATTAAATTGGATACTGTCTTTGGATTGTCTGCTGTATTGCTTCCAGTGTTTTTCTACTATTTGTTCTCTTTTTGTTTTACTGGTCATTTTATCATCTTGGGATTGTATTTTTTACTAACACATAGCACATATACTGACACAGGAGGGACCCAGGGAATGACACCTCTCTCTGACTTGCACATACAGTAAAAGGGATGCCAAACATGACACTACCTGTGCTCAACCATGTTAGGAAGTGTACTATGTGCATCTGACATAGGCAGCCCTTCAGCATCACCCTCAGTACTGGCACACCCACAAGGTAAGTCACTCAACTTACCAATTGCCGAATGTTGTAGTATGTGTTGTTACCTGTATCTATGGTATGGATGTGAGCATGCAAGGGAATCGTGTGGCTAAATGGGATACCAGCAGATAGTAGACACCTATTGCGACAGCATGAGATCTGTAACAAATACGAGTGTCACCACAGTACCCAGTACTACACATGGTGACAAAATCCACTGCAGGAAATGTGCTGCACCACGTGTGTCCATATGGCACACACCTGCCAGTCAGGGAGGTTTACATACCTAACAACAGTCACAGCCAGCAGGACCAGTGTAGACAAACACAAATAAAGGCTGTGCTAAGGCCACCGAATGATGCTTATGGGCAGCCCCCCCCCAGGCCTACACAAACAGACTACATAAGGTCAGGCAGTGGGATGTTAGTTCTGAAGGGTAGGAAGTCAGAAACAAATATGTAGGTCAGTCAAACGTAAGACCTGTAGTACACTGACATGCCTCTAGTTAGCATAATAGTTTAGGAAACAGAATGAAATGGAGTACCTGACATACCAGTACAGTCATAGCAAATGTGTACAAGTATCAGGTGTGCACCCCCCAATCCTGTGTTGCAATGTAGAAACAGTCAGGTGTGCCCCCCATAGCCTATATAGACATGTAGTAACAGTCAGGTGTGCTCCCCAATCCTATGTAGACATGTAGTAACAGTCAGGTGTGCCCCACTCTCACTCCTGTGTAGCAATGTAGAAACAGTCAGGTGTGCCCTCCATATCCTATATAGACATGTAGTAACAGTTAGGTGTGCCCCACCCCCACTCCTGTGTAGCAATGTAAAAACAGTCAGGTGTGCCCCCCATATCATATGTAGACAGTAGTAACAATCAGGTGTACCCTCCACCAATTCTATGTAGCAATATAGTAACAGTCAGGTGTGTCCCTCCAATCCTATGTAGAAGTGTAGAAGCAGTCAGGTGTGCCCCCCAGTCCTGTGTAGAAATGTAGAAATAGTCAGGTGCACCCCCCACTCCTGTGTAGAAATGTAGTAACAGTCAGGTGTGCCCCCCTCCCCAATCCTGTGTAGAAATGTAGAAACAGTCAGGTGTGCCCCCAAACCATACGTAGACATGTAATAACAGTTAGGTGTGCCCCACAATCCTATATAGAAATGTAGTACCGGTTTAGTGTGCCCTTCCCAATCCGATGTACACATGTTGAAACAGTCAGGTGTGTCCCCCAATCCTATGTAGAAATGTAGTAATAGTCAGGCGTGCCCCCCAATCCTGTGTAACAATGTAGAAACAGTCAGGTGTGCCCCCCCATATCCTATGTACACATGTAGTAACAGTCAGGTGTGCCCCGCAATCCCATGTAGAAATGTAGTAACATGTATGTGTAGGTATAATACCAGTGAAGCACAGATCCCCAGAGGAGGCTAAGGTAGCAGGATAGATTGTAGCATTTGCACAATATGCAGGTATGTGTGTGTTAGGTTGGTGTGTGTTTCATATTGTGTGAGAGTGATCAGTATGTATGCATGTTGAGGTATAACCTGGTGGCCATTGCCCACTACTGCTGATGACAGGGCCAAGTCCTCACAACTGCAGTGCCAAAGACAATCCCCACCAGTATAACACATGCTCGCAGTAGGCCACTGTAAATGTATGGTGGTAATATGTGTCACCATCTGAAAGATTGACATGGCATGGCTGTTGGGCTAGATATACAAGCAGTACATGGGGAAAGTACCCCAGACATTCAGTATATAATGTGTAACTGTGAAATGGACACACCATTGCTATTGTACATACAGGTATGCATCACATTATCTGGGCCTGTAGTAGGGGATACCAGCATCATCTGCCCGAACACTGGCAGATCACAAAGGTAGTAGGACTGATGTTTTGGGAAATAGTCGATGTACCTGCACATACCAGCAAAACTGAAATACCCCATGCATAGATGCAAGTAGTGTCCATAGCACACATGCATCCAGCTCACCCAAACACCACCCACAGGTATCTCTCTAGTCGTATTCCTGCTGTTGGGAATGGGGGTACAATATGACCCCACCTATATATGGCAATAGCGAAGGAATGCTGCAAGCATTGCAGGTGTCCCATGCAGGTGTGTCCCTAGCTGTATGTAGCACCCTGCCAGCATCCACACAACCTGATCAGGTCTGATAGAAAGTATTGGCATGAATACCTAGCACACGTACCCTGTCACCCCAGGGGAATATACTGTATGGTGGTCTGGAACTGAAGGACTGACAGAATGTAATGGCCTGCCACAGCTGGCCCGCATTACCACCAAATGGCCTACAGGCCTCTGCCAAAGTCCTGTGTCTCACATGTACTGCCAATGCATGTTATGTCATGGACACCCAAATAACAACATAACACACTCCACATAAGCCATATGCAAGTCCATGTGGACAAACCACAGTAACATGTCCACCATGTCCCACTGCATGAACTGTGGACCAACACCAAAACACAGCTGTGATGAGGTGATAACCTTAGGGAAAGCATCAGATAATGTATGCATAATGTATGGCAGAGGATAGAATAACAGAGGGGGAGTGGGAGCATGGGCAGCATTGAATGTGCAAGGTCTGACACACAGCTGTGTGAACACACTATCCCTGGCTGCAAACAAATAAATGGGTGGCTACAAACCTGCCCGTACACCACAATAGGGTTAATGTCCTGAGTCATGGCCCCTGCCTCTGGGTAACCTGTGTGAATCTGTGCAGCTGTGAGGTACTGCTACAACAAGATAAGGCCATACTGTCATGTTGATAGATGTACAAGTATGGGATCCTTTGCCAGCACTGTACCAAGGTGTTGAACCGGATACACAGACCAAGCAGCAAGTGCCTGCAGCTCCCCCTCCAGAATGGCATAACTTAACATGAATATGTAGGCGTCTCCCTACAATACTGGACACAGCTGCATTCACCCTTGTTCCCCAGGACATCACTGTGAGCAAGAATGTCCACCTGACAGTACTTGTGGACATAAAACATCACAGTGTATAACCGAACACATGTCTGAATATCTCTGCTAACACCAGTACCATGTAGCAGAAGCAGCACAGACACAGTCACCTACAGTACACACTATACTTTCCATAGTTTGTCACCATATTGCCAAATGATCTACAGATACCCTCCAGAAACAGTTAGCTACCTGTAGGTGTACAATACAGAGGTCTGCACTGGAGTACAAACTACCTGGAATGGATCCATACATTCAATACAGAAGGGCATACTGGGCATGCTCATACACAGAGAAATGAAGGCAATGTCAGACAACAACATACCAAAAGGTAATACTGGTCATGCTCACATATTTAAACAAATGAAGCCCATGTCTGCAAACAACAGTGGACCACACATATCTGACAGTTGCAGATGTTAGTGCATACACTCCTCAGTATGCACCAGTCATGTTTTGCACACATTGGATAGGAATACAGACATATATCCAAGGACAACACACTATAATAAGCCAAAAGTAGACATACATAGATGTGTGGAAGAGAGTGACTGTGACAAAAAGCTATCCATCATGAGGCCTGTCCCACCCAGTACACAGCAAAATGGCTACAACCACATGGTGTGTGAATATCACTCACTGTAGAAACTAGTCACTGGTATCCTTCAGCATTACAGACTATGTGGTGCAAGTGCTAGCTGTGCAACATGACTGTACAAGGCAGTAGGCATCTAGCAGCTGTATACACATACCTGTGTAATATAACCCTGCATGTGCCTGCATGTGGTGTGTCAACCTCTAGATGAATGGGTTATAGCCCATGCACACACACTGCCCACCCCATAGCCCTGCTATGACAAGCCGGCTGATGTCATCCACTTTGAAATACACCTTTGGGAATGAGGTAGCCCAGTAATCTCTATGGCAAGTCTTATAACTGCATAATGCTGTAGTGTAATAAATTAGTTAGATAGGAGTTCTAATTCCAGACATGGCAACTGTGTGTGTCTCTGTCTGTGCAGGGAGCAATGCTTTTTTAGGCTAGTCATGCTCACTACAATTCATTCACTGTGAAATACACCTTTGGGAAAAGTACAGCCCAGTAATCTCTGTGGTGCATCCGCTAACTGAGTAATGCTGTAGTGTGATAAACTAGTTAAGTAGGAGGTCTAATCCCAAACATGGCAACTGTGTGTGTCTGTGTAGGGAGCAATGCTTTTTAGGCTAGTCATGCTCACTACAATTCAAATTTCCTACTTTGGCAAGGCTGCCAATTTCATTCACTGTGAAATACACCTTTGGGAAAAGTACAGCCCAGTAATCTCTGTGGTGCATCCGCTAACTGAGTAATGCTGTAGTGTGATAAACTAGTTAAGTAGGAGGTCTAATCCCAAACATGGCAACTGTGTGTGTCTGTGTAAGGAGAAGTGCTTTTTAGGGTAGTCACGCTCACTACAATGCAAATGTCCTACTTTGGCAATGCTGCTGATGTCATTCACTGTGAAATACACCTTTGGGGAAGGTGCAGTCCAATAATTTCTGTGGCGTGTCCTATAACTGCATAATTCTGTAGTGTGATATAGTACTCTGGTAGGTGTTCTATTCCCACACATGGCAAGTGTGGATGTTTGTATGTGTGTGTCTATGTCTGTGTAGGGAGCAATGCTTTTTAGGCTAGTCACACTTTTACAGATCAAATGGCCGACTTTGGCAAGGCTGCTGATATCATTCACCATGAAATACACCTTTGGGAAAGGTGTAGCCCGGTCATCTCCATGGTGCATCCTATAACTGCGTAATGCTGTAGTGTGCTATAGTACTCTGGTTGGGGTTGTATTCCCATACATGATAACTGTGTGTGTGTAGGGAGCAGTGCTTTTTAGGCTAGTCATGCTCATTATGATTCAAATGCCCTACTTTGGCAAGGCTGCTGATGTCATTCACTGTGAAATACACCTTTGGGAAACATGTAGCCCACTAATCTCTGTGGCTTGTCCTATAACTGCGTAATGCTGTAGTGTGATATAGTACTCAGGATGGGGTTCAATTCCCACACATGGCAAGTGTGGATGTCTGTGTGTCTGTTCCTATGCCTGTATAGGGAGCAATGCTTTTTAGGCTAGTCACACTCACTACAGATCAAATGTGTTACTTTGGCAAGGCTGCTGATGCCGTATACACTCCCAGATGTATCTCACTGTATGTATCTGCTATGTGTACATTATGATAAAACAACATATGTGATGCAACAGTTATATTAATAACAAGTACTACACATTTGTGGAAGTAAAGGTAATTGTTCAGTACTAATCAATATGTGTATTGACAGATATATTGGAAAAGCAACAGCTGTCTTCACAGTATTCATGGCGTAGTGGTTAAGTGTTGGGACTTTAGTGTACAGGGTCCTGGGTTTAAGATCTGAAAAGGCTGTTCATTTTGTCACTGGGCAGAACAAGGGCTGTCAGATACAGAGTGGTTAAGGCAGTTTTGAGCAGCTTTACGCGTGTTTCCGTGGGTTTGCGTGAAGCTAAGTGGTGCTAAGCTATGGGTATATGCATGGGTGCTTACACAGTGTAGGCTTTGCTTACCAGTGTGCAACTCAGCTTAGATATTATATTGCAACAATGTTGATAGCTGCTAAGCATGGCTTAGCCCTGGTATCCAGTTCACATTACACAGTCTGATAACAGCAGGGTAATGACATATGTAAGAAGTGTATGTAATGCCATGTACAATACATGCAGCTATGTGCTGTCATTACAGTAGCAAGGGGTCTGAGTGTCGTGTAGGACACAGACATATATGAGGCCTGTACAGCACTGTTATCCATGTGAATGTGTTACATACAGGGGTAGTAGCCCAGGGTACGTGCTGTCACATTGGCATGTAGTGTATCATGGTGGTACTACTGTTGACAGTGCCTACCCAGGCAAGAGTAGAGAGCTAAATGTAGTACTGACAACAGGCACACCTGCAGGCATAGCTGGACTCTGAGGCCTCCCTGCTCTATCCCTGGTGTGTGAGCTGTGTTACAGTATATAACCCCTACTGGGTAATGATCTGACAGGTGGAATGTAACTGTAGACTACCGTCTGTACAGCGTATGATAGCAAGGGCTCCTGACATGTAGGTATGGCATACATATTGTTGTCAAACATCTATCTGTCAACACATTCATCCTACTGTATAGCTACTTGCTAAGCTGATGACTGTCAGTCCCTGTACAGATGTGCAGGTGGCAGGTATCCAGCTGGGATATGTACAGGCATCATAAGCTTGACTGTGTAAGAACTGGCACATATTGGAGAGAACATCCTGTATGGACCACATGCCACGGGTACCTCCACTACACTACTACAGTCAGCAGAACATGCTTGGGTACAGGTCTCTATCACAGAAAATAACAATGTGTTGTAATGCATGTTGCATGCATGTCAACCTGATCACCTCAGTGGCCATGTGCAGGATGCACCTGGAGGAATGGCTGATGCATGTCACTCTCACCCTGAGCATCACCACAGTAGTGTCTGTTGATAGATTGCCTGCTGCCACATGGCAGGTGACAGGATAACACTGTACATACAACCCTTACACAACCCATCTCTCCTTGGAAAATAGCTAGGTACACAGCTATGACCACCTGCAGTGATGCACCCTAGTACCGACATGTTTATGTGTGCATGACTGAGCATAGCAGTATCTGTGTGTTAGCACACCTGTATGTGGGAATTCCAGTAGGGCCAAAACAACCACCACAACACCCATTGCCATAGCCAGTCATGGCTGCTGCTGTATGGGACATTACATGAACCCTGTTAAGCTCCTCTCCATACTGGCTATATGATACTTGCAGTACCATCACAACAGTGTTATACAAATGGGTTGATAGGCATGGGATACCCATTGTGTTCTGGCAAGTGCGTGTATGTGCACATGTCCATTTATCTGTAGGCTACAGCATTCCCAGGCCACATACTCCTATTACAGTATCCATTGCCACACAGTAGTACAGATAGTGTTGTTGCTGCCCATAGGTGAGGCATGACAATGCAACACCCTACTATGCATGTGGCATGTGCATTAGATGCATATCCCTGTAGTACCACTGTTGGTATCTACAATGGGTTTTATCACAGTAGTGCCAAGGTGTGATGGTGGGGATGTCCGGGTGTCATCATGGGTTTCAGGGAGTACAATATCCACTGGGGATGTGGGTGCTGTGTACACTGTCATTACACCAAGGTACACCCAGTTTATGTCCCATGTACCATGTTATGGTTACCACTGTCACCATCAAACATACAGGTAACAGATACCACAATCCAGGCCAGTTATGCATGTGCTGTGTGCAGCCTTCCTGTAACACATTGGACACACAGTCAAGTTAGTTAGCAGTGATAGGCCCAGGTCTCTCAAATGTGTGCCTGCCTGTTATGTGTCTGTTAATGTGTATATGAAGGTATGTCACACAATGTATTGTCCATATACACCCATTACATCCCCCATTAGCATACTGTACATGTCTGGGGATTTTCTGCATGTAACACATAACTTGGTACACACCTCATCTGAAATGCTGTGTGGTGTGTGCAATGGAAACCACATACTTCAGTATCACTACATACCAAGGTAGGGGTCTAGTCCCAGTGTTGCCAAGCAAGAGTGTGCATGTATGTGGATGGGTCTTCATCAGGTTGCACATTATACATGCCCCAGCGGGGCACCTGTCCATGTGGCACAGGCAATAGCTGTTATACAAACCTGTGACATGTGTTCAACTGTACTCCAGATATGTCACAGACGTGGTGTCACCACAGTGCCATACCCCATTGTGGGATATGACTGCAGACCATCCTCGTGCTGACACATGTACACATACAACACAAATGGAAAACCTTATAGAGACCACAATCAACCAGTGTTACTAACAGCTATAATGCATCATTGCTGGACAGCTGCACTACCCGACATATATGCATTACACTTTACTCCGTACAACATGTTACACTGCAGTACTGTGGTACACTGTAGTACAGTCACTGTGTACATCAGAACCATATTAGCCTGTGCCTGCATCAATGGTATGGATGACAGGGATGTGGCACAGGTATGATCATATGCACTGGCTGTGTTGTTGGTTTGCCAGAGGCTGAGGGTGGGCCATACATTTGACATCATGTGTGTGAGTGAGGGGTGTACTGAAGTGAACTAGGCATGGTGATGGGGTGTGTGTAGGTATGGGCTTGACCTAGGTGTGTTTGTATAGTGTGTGGGTATGCATATACACAGTTCAGCCATGTGACTGCCCTACACAGGTGTTTGTGGACAGCTGTAGACCATACCTGGCAGGGTGTGCAGTTCACTGCCTCCAGCCATGGACACATGGACTGTGCCTGCTAGGGGTTCCATGGGCACGTCCAAGTACAGGCCTCAATGTGTTACTCTCACCTGATGATAACATATGTCTGCTGGAACCAGGTCCCTCCTGAGACTGGCCAGGACCATGTGCTCATGGCCTGCTGTGGTGTGGTGTGGTGTGGACAGCACCCCCTTGCAGTGCTGGGGGCTGGTACTGCCACTACAGGAGTCCCTTGGTGTCCTAGCACATCCATGTTGACTGCCAGCTGTTGGCATTGCTGGACTACATCCAAACAGACATCGCTGCACTCCCACCATACCTTCAAGTACAGACAGACCACGGTCAATGAGGGCCATCATCTCACCAGACCACCTATCCATAAACTCAGTTTATGCACGGATGGCACCAGCCAGTTCATGGGCGGTGTCACTTGCTGATGGGAGAGCAGCCCTCTGCAGCCTCAGGTCCTGTCTGGTGTAACATTCTATACATGCCTGCACCACCATGACAGCTTGAAACATGCACCTGCTGTTACCAGCTGTGTCACGTCTGCCAGGGGCAGGATGACCAGCAGCCCTTCCACTTGCACCCTTGGATATCTGCCTATGTGGTGCCTGCCAGACATCTGACTATGCCTGCTGCGACCAGACACAGTAGGCATGGTTAACACACTTTCCTGTGCACTGCCACCAAACACCAGCTGTCCCTCCACTATGGCCACTGGTGATGGGGTATGTATAGGCACTGAAACTGCATGCGGGCTGGTGTGGCTAAAAGGGGGATGTCAAATGCTAGCACTGTTTTGGCCCCTGACAACCCCACTTGTTTCTCAACAGTACTATCTTCATCTTCCGTGTCTGTATGGACACCAACATCAGATTGCATGCAGGCGGGATCCTGATACACCTCGCCACCTGTGGTGAAAAACAATAAACATACTTTATAACCTGTACAGCATTGCCTAACAGCATACACACACACACACACACACACACACACACACACACACACACACCGTAATACCTACCTGCCCACGACTTTACAGACAGTCCCACATATATTTCCATGTGTTCCCCATCACACTTGGTAACATACACACATTGATACCACTCATTACCATATCAGTCCTCTAAATGCCTAGACAAGTGATCACAACACAAGAGCTTTTACTACATTACCAGCCTGACCTGTGTGTAGTGGTTTTAGATGGCCTCACTGCTGTCATTCTGTGTTCACCCTGTTGTTTGACCAGACATCATGAGCATGCCCCCTATATGTGTGGGCTACTATGTTCACTCCATAATATCATGCACTGGTGTGCCATGTGTATGTATTGCTCAGTACATGCCAGATATGCTGCTCAATCAGCCTATCATGTGACAACTGTAATATATGGATACACTTCCTGGCCTTGACTACTATGTCCCCGATGCATCTGTAGTGCTGCATGCATGGGGTGTAGGTCACCTCTCTGCTGACTGCGATATTAAGGGTATACCTGGTGTCTACCTTCCCTCTCAATGGCTGTTCCATGCTACAGACCTTATTATATTATCAGCTGTCCTGTGATTACATACATGACAAGTATTCTTGGTGTGTAATGTGGCAGTCCATGTCCATGTGCTGCACAGCAATATATGTCTACACATATACATGTACTGCACAATCCCAACTGGAGGTACTGCTGTATGAACAACCCCACAATCACACATGTGCATACATGGCCACCCATACAGACACACACACATGCACACATGCATCCTAAATGCATCAATTTCCCTCCACTTTACTAGAGTGACCCTACAGACAAACTAACTACCCACCAGGATGCACACACACAGACACACAGACACACAGACACACACACACACACACACACACACACACACACACACACACACAGCTGAGGCTGCACAATGATAGTACACACAGTCCTCTTATTATCCATCTGTCAACATGCATAACGTATGGTGCACAACAGCATGCAGTGCAGCTATAGTTGATCCACGCTAGCAACAGTATACATGTGTGTGATGCCCCCTTCACCTGGATACCACTGCACCCATGTACACAGTATTGCTGTGCACCTGTTCTGCACCCTGCCATGTACTGTGCACCACACCTCACAGGTGTACAACCCATTGCTGAATGTGTATTACTGTGTCAGGTATGTCAGCTTTAATGCTCACAGCCCCTATGTTTACAGCAACACATACCTGTGATGATATGTGGACAGATGTCATTTGTGAATGCCTGATGTCTGACTTACAGCTCTCAACATCAGCGGACCATGTATGACCAATCCAATGCTATTACACTGGCAACCATCAGAGCATACCATGGCTATAGGGGGTGTGCACACCCTTTTTGATATGACGCACCCATCCTTGATCTGCCATGGGACCACATCACTGCATATATTAACAGTACATGAGCCCGATATGTGACATATGTCCTATACTTTCACATGCAGTATCTATGGAATGTGTTAGGTGTTTGGATGCTGACCGCGATGCATACACTGTGTATGGGCATATGTGTGCACACCTTTACCATGACGGTTTGTTGCACCTATTGTTATGTGTACTACAACAGTCACCACTCCTGGCAGGAGTATACTAGCGTGGGTCATCTGCAATTGCCAGTGTATATTCAGTCTGCCCTACACATGTCCCCCTAATCTGCATGATTGCATGCCTACTCATCTGCACATCCCTTGATGTTCACACACAGCTGTCACTATTTTTGTGGGGGTAGTGTTATGGCTGCCACAGTTCCTGACCCTGACTATGTGCAGATACAGCCATTATTAGCATCCTTAGGATCCCTGCTGCAGTACACTGGTGAATCATGCTGACACCCCCCTTTCAACCTTTTTGTAGATGCTTGACAAGTAAGACCTACACATGTGTGTCACTGTGCAGTGTCCCATACACTGAAGACCACATGTTACAGCCTAGTCCTAGCTATAATGTGGACCACAGGAATGCCTTATGCCATAGTGTAACTCTGCAACAGTTGCCAGTGTCCTACAGGTATATACACTGGTGTTGCACTGTATATAGGTGTTCTTCCAAACATGTTCCTACTGTGTACACATTCCACAATGACAAGATGTTAATTATCATGCAGGTGTCTGACATAACCTTCCAATACCCCATCATGGTCGCCACTGTGATGCCATGCATTTAACAGCAATAATACATGCACATGTACAGCATGCATTCTGGGTAGGTTTTCTAGATGTGTGCATGGAGTATACAATCGCCATTACATGCCCAGTGTAGTGGCAAGAATCTTCATAAACCATACTCACCAGCTACAGGCTGCTGCCTTGTTGGTATACTGGAGGGACCTACAGGAGAGGGTGAGAGATGCAAAGTCAGTGGCCAGACCCGTGGCATTGCTACAGGGTGGGTGCAGCATTACAATACATCCACAGTACATGTCCACAATACTACCACATATGCACATCTGTTTATCACTACTATGCAGCACCAAAATATATCTATGACATGTCGGATATGCATGATCTGCAATTACCGATGTAGATGTATAAGCAACAGTGGTCTACTGATGTGCCGTGTGGCCTTACCTGCACACTCCTTGGCTGGTGCATGGGTAGCACTCACCTCCACAAAGGTGTCCAGTGGTTGGTGGCTATGCAGAAAGGCAGGTGCCATGACGCTGGCTAGGAACTCCTCCACACGTGGCAGGGGGGATGGATGGCATACCCCCCCCTTTGGCGAGGTGATCCCCCCAGACTGCAGCAGCATGCCAACGGGCAATGGGAAGCAGGTCAGAACAATGATGCCAGACCTGCTTATAACTGCAATTGTGCAGTCCGACATCATTGACCCTGTGGACTAGGTCATTCCACAGGGCGGTCTGCTCCTGCTGATCATGGGCAGCCTAGCCAAACAAGACTGTGTAGTGCTGTATGAGGTCATTCACCAGGATGTCATTATCAGCTGCTGAGTATGCTGGCAGCCTTCCATGGGACATTGTGCTGAAAGACATAAAGATGGACACAGGTGTGAGCATGTCATGCAGCAGGGTTACCACAGTTCTTAATAAACATCACTGTCACCGCCCCACCATATCAGTGACAACAAACTGTACACACAACTCAACAGGTATGGCTACAGCATACTTACCAGTGGGGCAGATGTTGTACTGTACCACGCTTTGTGCAATGTGTTTGTAGCCATGTTCCCTGTGTGGACACTATCATTGCTGGCCTATGACAGACTATTCACCTGCATGCCATTGTCAGGGCTACAATGGCTTCATATATGCCAGTGGTATGCTTACTATGTGTTTGCTGCACATCTGACATTCTGTGTTATTGGGGTTATCTATGCATGCTGTTGGATATGTTCCAGGATTGCATAGACTATTACTACTGACAAATGAACTATAACAGTGACATAATAGCATGTATATGTTCTACTGGCCAGCAGAACCACCTCTCCAAACTCATCTGCCCATGTTTGACCCACCCTGGGGCCTCCTTGTGTACTGGTCCAGCAATACCGTCAGGTGGAACCACCTCAGGGGATGTTGCCCCCTCCTGGGGGTACACACAGACATGTGCCTATCCTTTGAGGTCAGGTCCAGGATCTGTTCCATAATGGGCTCCACAGACACATGTTGGATGTGCTACATCACCTTGAGGCACCCAGTACACATTCACAGGGCCCATATGCTCCTACTGCTCAGCCTCCAGGCCAGGAACGTTTGGGACTTGGACTGCTGTTGTGAGTAGCAGTGGGTGGAAGGCTTGTTCCTATTGTGTCCATAGGGCATCCACATCACAGACCACACACACCATCCAGGGTGTTTACCCACCATATGTGTCACATACTACCCCTGCAGGCTGTCCTCTATATCTACCAACCCTGACCACTTCCACAACTATACCTGTCATACATCTCCATATTCCCATTCCATACTTCACAGACAAGGGCAATGTGGTCCCAACAAGGGGTTCACATGTGACATACCCATCCATGTTGAACACACTGACAGCTGTAGATATCTGTGTGCATTGCTATGTGCACTGTTTCCTCACACATAGCATGCAGCACTGTGGTGGTAATATAGGGGACATGTATTTACATACATATATGTTTGTGTGTGTGTGTTTGTATATATGTAGACATGTGCATATAGGTACATATCTATATATGTGTAGATATATATGATGTATATATGTGTTCATATATATGTCTATTCATGGGTATATGTATATTTGTGGTCATACATGTGTGTGTGTGTATGTATATATATATATATACACACACACACACACACACACACACACACACATATATATATATATATATATATATATATATATATATATATATATATATATATATATATATATATATATATGTATATATATATATACACACACACACACACATATGCATACCTATATGTGGGGCACATTCAGACATCAGGTCCGCAATCTCACAACACCTTCCTGCACAGCTGCGCTGTTCTGCCTTTCTACAACAAAGACATGTGCCACATATGGACACAGCCTGACATTAGGGGGGTGTGTGTAGGGGCAGACTGCAGGTAACCCTATTACACACCTATGGCATTCCTGCATGCTACAATACAGGTTAACCTGAGTATCCTGCAAGAGGTGGGCTAAGGAACCCACATGTCCATCAATATGACATTACTTCCACCACCAGCTATTGGCCACAGTAATATACATATTTCCCATTACACAACACACACTATGATGGCTTACATCTTATCCGTCAGTGCTGCTCTGCACAGTTGACAATTATGGCCCACTACCCACAGGGATGTACTATATTGTCCTTAGCAGTTGTTCAACTGAACATCATTACAACAACAGCACCTGAAGGCACATATAAATCATTCCAGATCATCTATCCCATTTTTATGGACCAAGTACTTTGGTCAATTATATGCATATATACTTCACGTACATGTTCTGGGAATTAAGTCTCTTCTGGATGGTTTGCTTGATGTTTATTTTTTTGTTTGTTGGTGCCTTACTATCTCTCTCTCTCTCTGTCTCCCTCTGTCTCTCTCTCTCTCTCTCTCTCTCTCTCTTTCTCTCAGTCTCTCTCTCTCTCTCAGTCTCTCTCTCTCTCACTCAGTCTCTCAGTCTCTCTCCAGTAAATGGAATCAGCTACTTTGCATAGATTGCAGCATGAAATCTGTAGGTGATGCACATGATCAGGTGATGGCCCCTGCACCAATCAGTGTCCTCCTCTTGCTACCTGCATACAGCATGTTGTGTAGTACTTCCAATTACTACTGTCATGGCAACCAACTACTATAAATCCCTACTTCATGTGGGCGTGGTCCCCTTACCTTTCCTGATTGATGGACATCCTTCCTGTGTGTGGGTAGCAGTGTTACAGACAGCAGGTAGCAATACCTCTTAAAGGAGAACCTGCACACTTAGGCCAGCTACATATTTGTAGGAGGTTCCAGAACTACAGAAAGAGTGTGAGTAGTGTTGTATGCATTGTATAGCACCAGTGTTACGGGGTTTGCATGTACATACTAGTTTAACTTGGAATGCAGTCTGTCTGCATAGCTCTCAACTGTAGGCCTATCCATGTGATGGCCAGAGGTGTGCCTATTATGTTTTGTCTGTCCACCACACAGGTCTTGTGTCAGATATATCAATGACAGTGTGTGTGTGTGTTGAGTGCTATCAGTACATGGCTACATCCATTTCTGTTTCTAACTTCATATTCCTGACTAAGGGTATGTTGCAGATTATCCTGTAACACCAGCAACTTGCTTAGTGTATGACAACAGGTTTACACATATGGGCCTGTGTTCCAACATCTGTCTTCCACCTACATACCAGGCTTTGTACATATGTCATGCTGCCATTCCTGCCATCAGTCCACTGATCATGTAGCCCAGGCTGATATGACCCTGACCTTGAGCAGCATCTTACCCTCACCTAGAATGATGCCACAGTACAAAGACAAAATGATCGATTTTAACAATTGGCTAAACTTTTGGTGTCATTCAAAGGGGATCCAGTGTCTGTCAGCCTGGGATGACCTGCTCGACAAGCCACATTGCTTCGCTAGGGATGGCTTGCACCTGTCACCACTGGGCTTTCGGATATTGGCAAAGGCTCTTGCCACCCCCATAGTGCCTTTTTTTAGGCAAGGCTCAAAAGTCAAACCCACCCCGATAGACGGCACAAGGAACAAGAAACTAAGGGTAATGCTGCTTAACGCCAGAAGTCTTAACCTCAAGATGCATGCACTCAAAGCTCTCCTCAGTATGGAGAACATCGATATCTGTGTAGTGACAGAAACCTGGTTCAAGGCTCCAGAGAGCACCCCAGCACTACCTGGCTATACTTCATATCATGCTTTTCGGCCCCAAAACCCGGACCGAACCACAAAAGGAGGGGGAGTTTCCATATTTATCAAGGATATCCACACCTCCAGGTTAGTGGCATAGCATGAAGTATCGGAGACCATCCATGTGCAACTAACAGTGGGCAAGACTGCTTTTCAGTTTATAGCATCCTACAGACCACCCTCTCAAAGTCAGGAATCCCACTCGGCTTTCCTGAAAACATTGGAGAACATGAAGATCTCTCTGAACACCATTATATTGGGCAACTTCAACTACCCAAATATTGACTGGGAGCACTACTCAAGCACCAGCACCTTAGCCCAAAGGTTGCTGGAAATTATAAACTCAAATGCTATGGAACAACTAGTCACCACTTCCACAAGAGGGGAAAACATACTAGACCTGATCATTACCAACATGGGGACTCTATGCTCCACACTAGAAGTATATCCCTCATTGGTAAGATCAGACCATAAATTAATTTCACTGGATGTCCACATCCCGACCCCACCCCCAGCCCAGAAAACCACAGTGAAAAACTTCTCAAAAGCGAACTTCTCACTTCTCAAAACCAAAGTGGAATCCTTCAAGGCCCCAGGGCCAGTGGAAACTACAGCCCAAACTGCAGAATCCTATATAAACGCATTCTGCGGACATCTCCAGGAATGCATGTATCATGCTATCCCAAACAAAACCAAGACCCAATCATCCAAAGGCAGGCGTCCAGTCTGGTGGACCCCTGCCATAAATAAACTGTACAACAGAAGGAGGAAGCTACTACATGATAGAGCAAAATCCCTAATAGGGAAGGCATCTCTGATCAGTACTAGCAAAAAATTATGATCCCTCATAAAATCCTCCAAGGCCAGCTTCGAGAGAAAAATTGCACAGGACACCAAAGACAATCATAAGGCTTTTTTCAGTCATGTTAGGAACCTGGGATGCAACTCCCAGACTTGTTCTGAGTTGATTCTAAATGACAAAAAATACACTGAACCCACAGACATCGCCAATATACTGGCAGACAGGTTCAGTGCAAACTTCTCCACCCCCCCCCCAAAAGAGCAAGTATCTATCCCGGCAGAGGGCTGCCTCCCAAACATCTCAGATGCTCAGGTGAAGGCTGCCCTCTCCAAAGCAAAAAACACTGCTTCCATGGGACCAGATGGTGTCCCAGGTTGCGTCCTACATGAACTCCAAGAGGAACTAATCCCTCAAATAAAACAGCTATACAATCTCAGCCTCACTACAGGATATGTGCCCACAGAATGGCGTACAGCAACAGTGGTCCCATTCCACAAAGGTGGAGCCTCTATGGACCCTGGAAACTATCGCCCCATAAGCCTGACTAGCTTAGTCTGCAAGGCTATGGAGAGGATCATCATGGAGCTCAAAAACAAAGACATTGGGGACCTACAGACACTAGATCCTACCCAGTTCAGCTTTGTCAAGGGCAGATCCTACCTTTTGAACTTGGTTGACTTCTTCGAAACAGTCACCAAAGCCATAGATGAAGGGAAGGTAGTCCACACAGCCTATCTGGACCTTGCAAAGGCATTTGACACAATACCCCACTCGGGCATCATAGATAAGCTATCCAGCTTAAATATAAACCCCTATGCCACAAGATGGGTCGCAAACTGGCTCAAAGACAGAACCCACAGAGTGAGAGTTGCTGGCACCATGTCAGACTCGAAACTGGTCACAAGAGGCAT
>NC_056738.1:246266297-246303797 GCF_019279795.1 Protopterus annectens
AATGCACATACCTGCCCATCTCTTTTTGCACAAACTCTGGCTATGTCTTGACCACATCAGGTGAACTTGGACATATGTAGTCTGTTGCCCTCTTCAACCTTTAATGACTTACAACACTCTTATACAGGATTTTCTACAGTTATATTATGTAGTACAGTGTGGGTGACAGTGATCAGTGATACCTTATTATTCAGAGCAATTGCAACACTCACAATTCTATACAATACCAGAGTAAACAGTACCAGTACAGGGTATCAAGCTTTTATTTCTCGGCACATTGTTCGTATCCAATGTACCTGTGGGAGCAATGTTTGTTAGCACTACCTGCATGTTGCCACACAAAGTACCAAATTTCACATTAGTATTATGCACATACATCTCACTCTGTTACTGTACACACTCTGGTCACAGCTTGACAACATGGGGGTGCAGATAGGACATACTTGGCTTACTACTCTAATAACAGTTTGGGGAGTTGCTAGAGTGACAGCTTTGTTCTTACAGATGTGTGACAATCAGTTGTATTTCTTGTTTGCTGCCTATATGTCTGGGATCATCCCACTGATTTCCTGGGGGGGCGGTGTGACAGGCAGCGGATATGGGCCAATTTACTGGACATTCTGGACATATCTGTGCAGTTGTGGGGTGTGATTCTATATGCAGACTACTACCACTCCCAGGATTTGAACCATGGCTGTGTGTGCTAAAAATACAACAGTTCACATCTCAGTTGTGTGTGCTATTTGGATTTTGTTGTCTATATTGTCACTGTTTTCTGTCTATGTCTCTCTCAGTTGTACTAAATGACCTCTGAGGATTACACCAGTCATATACAGACATTCCTACACATTATATTTATGTTGTACAGTGTGGGAAACAGTGCTTAATACCACAGTACTATTAAGTGATTGCAAATCTACATTACCATATGATACCGGAGTATACACATGCAGTCCAGCAGTTAGATCTTTATTGTCAGGCTGTTATGCATTTATTTACATACAAACTATATGAGACTCTTCCTGCCATATTCCCTGGTGTATGCAGTACTTGCCTTAGACAATACAGGTTTTCTATAGGCACTTGACTTACTAATACAGTTAGATATATTTCCTATGACAGTACATCCAAGAGTATTACTAACCTGCCTCACGTTGCAACCTCTCCAAGCGACAGCCATGGGACTCCTGGTTTCCAGCCCACTCATTTACCACTGTGAAGGACATGAGGAAAATTTCGCCATACCTATCCATAATATACATGAGCTAGCAATTATTAAACAGGTAGTGGAGTGTTACTTACGCACAGCTGGGACCTCCCCTGTCCTCCTAGCCTCTTGGATCCACTGATCCAAGAGATCCCCCTTACGCTGCTTCAGGTCAGCATAGTGATGCCTGACCTGCTCACCAGTTCGGGGTATGCCAGTGCACTGGTGAGGTCACGGGCAAGACAGTCCCAGGCTTCCACCTTATATTGGGAACCCTGGTACTAGCCCTGCAGCAGTCTCTGCTCATGGTCTTTGACAAGGTGACCTGCCATGACTCTGGATTCCTGGATGTCCCAGTGCTACACCTGAAAGTGCACTTCCTCTCCCCTTTCTGACATCATGCCTGCAAGGGGAAGCTACAACCAGTTATGAGATGTATTCCCACCTGTTGGATTTAAGTAGGGCTGGATTCCCACACATTGCCGAGATTGGCCGGTTTTGAAAAGGCTAAGCTATGGGCAAACCTGCTTACCTAAGGGTGGCATTGTTTAAAGAGGTATACCACTGGGCAAATTAAGTTAGCTGGCCTACACATTGCTTACACCAACTAAGCTGGCCTGTGCAATGCTAAGCATTGCTTAATATTTAATTTGCATTACATTTGCTTTTTAGCATTGATTTATTATTAATTACATCATATATATATATATATATATATATATATATATATATATATATATATATATATATATATATCTGGTATCCATGATTTATGTGTACGTACACTGTATGGAGTCTGTGTTTAACTGGGGACTTCAACACTCTATTATGATTACACCTCACATCTGGGCTTACTGCTGTACTCCAGTTCACGTATTTATGTTATGTAGTGGGTTATAAAACATTTGACTGTATACTAATTCCTTTCACATGTTCAGTTTGATTTTCCCATAGTGAGGGTTTGTTTGGTGATACCTCCATCTTATGTACTGCTGTGAGGGCTTAGTGGCAAATCACTTTGGCTATGGTGTGCAGGGTCCTGGGTTCGAGCCTTGCTGAGGCTGTTTATTTTGTTGCTGGCCAGAATAAGGGCTGTTGGATACAGAGTGATTAAGGCACTTTTAAGCACTTGTAATTGGGTTTGCATGGGTTTGCGCGAGGGTAAGCACTGCTAACCTCGGGTTAAATATGTTTACTGAGAGTTAGCTTCAATATTGTTTAACCTGTGTGCGCATTGCTTACCCCCAAGCAAACGGGCTTAAACCCGCTTACTAGTGCTTATATATGCTTACTTCTGCTTACTACTGCTTACTAGTGCTTACTCCTGCTTACTGCTGCAATAATTTAGACAGTAATGTCTAATGGTTCTTGGGAATGTGGGGGATTTGGAAACTGTATGGAGTTATCATTCATTGCACATTTTGCCCTTCCATTTGTATCCCTGATTTCTGTGTACATATACTGTAAGGGGCACATGTGTTTATCAGCTGACTTTGCAACATTATGACACTGACACCTCACATCTGCACTTAATGCAGTACTCCAGTTCAGAAATATATGTTATTTAGTAGGTTATGCAACTAAACATATTGGTCATAATGTGATTTAACATGGAAAATGGATTGTGCTGTAGTGGGACTCAAACCAGGAATGACTACTCATAAGGCAAATGCTCTGCCCACTACACTATTGCTATACTGTTCATTTGCATATATCTTCCTTTTTATCCTCTTCTGCCATTTAAGCTGCATCAACTGTAACTAAGCAATGGGCAAACCTGTGCACCTATGGTTAGATTTAATCTGTTTCATAAAAAGAATTAGGATCTTTATATTGTTTGTGTTTACTATCGCTCTTGTACACATGGGGGATGTTGCTGGGGATATGTGGACACCTAAGAGCGGTCTTACTCATTCTTTTGGGCTTTCAGCTGTTCTTCATTGCAGGGGCATGTATATTCTGAGAGGTCTGCTCTCAGACATGCCCCCTTCACTCTTACACGCTCCATGTAAGATTAGGAGCTCAGGCAGTGCATCTTCATTAATATGCATGGCGCACTGCTGTCCTGCTCCTAAATGGCCACTTCCGTGCAGGACACAGACACACACACACACACACACACACACACACACACACACACACACACACACACACACACATGTATAAGCCATAGAAGCTTTGTGCTTTCTGAGCTTAACTAGTCAGTCAGATGCAAAAAGAAAAGTAATAAATAATGCATACAAAATTTCATTTTCTCCATCTACCAACAGCTTTTCTTGTTTACTTTTTTCAGTTCTCCTTCATCTTGTGTGGTACAACTCAACCAATGTTAAACTAGTCAAAAACATTTGGCTTCACTTTCAACTAATCAAAGTTTTTTTTAATGAAACATTTTTGTAGGGGTCAAGTTTTCTTGACCCCTCCTTCTGCACCCTGATGTTATATACACCAAAACTACAGGTGCATAAATATGCGAAAAGGGGAACTAACCACATGCAGTGCTATCACTGCTGTGGCCTGAATAAAAATTGTAGTGGCTTTGATATACCAATAGATCAGTGAATGTGTATCAAAAATCAATGATTTTAAATTGACTAGTTGAAAGTGCATCCAGTTAGAAATCATTTGCATGTAGGTTAGCCAAATTACCCGATGTGAATTTTGAGTTTTGAGTTTTCACAGTTCTCATACTAAATGGTAGAAATGCCTTTGCTTCTGCAACAACTTTAGATTATACTAACCATCAATGCTAATGCTAATTTATTGTTCTTTGTAATTTCCACTACTTCTTGTATGCAACTCCTCATTAACAAATTCATACTGCATCCATCCATATTCCTGTTTCTGCCTGTCTACAATGAGGTATCAGACAGAAATCATGTCACATGTAAATAATTTTAAAAGAAAATGTAAAATATTACAAAGCATCTTCCTTTTCCCTGCTTTTGTTAACTGTGCTTGTTTGTAATCGTATCAAACAACAGTCATTTATAAATAATTATAAATAATTTATAAAGTCATTTATAAATAATGCCACTGCAGGAATATTTATAGCACATGCAAACAGTATAACACATAACTAAATTTCAGAGTGCATTCTGGCATTGTGCCACATACATATCATTACCATTACTATTCTTAACTTTCTAAATGCTTGTTATATTATCTTCAGGTTTTAAGTCTATTGTTCTATCCTGAATAACACTTGACTAAACCATAATGTTTTATGTTGCCAGATCATAACTTTAGACTCTACTTTTATCAGATGATAAATACCCAGACAGGGATTTGTTGCCAAATGACTCCCTAAGGCATATGATCAGCATCTCAAGACCTCTTGTTCAATTTTTTAGATAAGTCAGCATTTTTAACAGGTTTGGTCATTTAATTCCAGAGTACTTTTTCATCATACTGTGTCTGTCACCAGTCTTGTATACAGCAGACCTCCTTCATGATATCTTAGCAGTTATCTCTTTCATTTAATCAACAAAAGAATTTTACCCAGACTGTAGTTACATTGGTTTATTCAAAGTTTTATTACTATATTCAAGAATTTAATAATTTTAGCAGCACTTCTGTACCAGTGACAGATTTATTTTATAGGAAGACATCCTAAAGTGCTCTTGCCTTCTGCTTTTATACATTTTCTCCTCTGCATTGATACATCAAGATGTTGCTTAATCTACTTTTTTTTTTTTTTTCGCAGACTCATTTAAGTACTTTTCATCTGTATAACTTCTGTCCTTTTCACATTTTATTTTCACATCAGGTCCTGCCTCACTGTCAATGTGTGATACCTTATCTAAGTGGATGGAATATATACATTACTCATTAACTAGAACATGTACATTACTCAACTAGAACTTATACATCACTCATTAACTAGAACATGTACATTACTCATTAACTAGAACATATACATCACTCATTAACTAGAACATGTACATTACTCATTAACTAGAACATGTACATTACTCATTAACTAGAACATATATATCACTCATTAACTAGAACATATATATCACTCATTAACTAGAACATATAGATCAATCATGAACTAGAATATGTTCATTACTCATTAACTAGTATTCCTATATGACTTATAAATATGAAAATAGGTCCAAATATATTGTTTTACCTTATTCATATCTTTGCTAAAATGCAGATGTTCTGTCTGAACTCAGTGAAGCAAGGGCCACACACTGAATGCTTCCTCAGGATGGTTTCTTAAAGTAATCTTCATCATAATTTTTTGATTTCCCAAAAGAACGTCTCTAAATCCTTATATAGTCAGAGTACAGCATTGTATTTGAGGGCTAGCTATGTACAGATCCTTGCCTTTACACTAGTTCCACATATTAAAGACCATATAATAAAACAGTATTAAAGCAAACTTCAATAGTACCATTATACGGTCTGATATAATGACTGCCCAGACTCTACCTTATGACAACAGTATCCTCCTAAATATCAGAGAGCAGAATCAAAACAGTACTAGATTTTTTTTGAAGAACGTATTGCACATGGTATGACTCCCTACTATGTCTGCTGCATAAAGGCTTGCATACCAGTCATATAATATACATTTTTCAGCAAAAGGTTTGTGAGTGTTGACTAGTTTTTCATTTCATAGAACTATTCTGATTCATACCTAGCCTTGCATATTTTCTTCAGAATTAAGTCAGATCACAGACTCATAGGTAAAAAGATTTACAGCAAATCAGCCATATGCCAACCATGGTAGACTTATCCAACAAAAACATAAAAAAGAGCCTTTTGAAGGTGATCTTATAGTTGAAAAGGTGATGGTTGGAGTTAATTTGGGATTTACAGATAGCATATTTTTAGCTTGGGTTATGTCACTAACATTTTATTCCATTATAATATTAGATACAGTAACTGCAGGTTATGTTTAGGTATCTGAAGTTCCAGAGCCACCCCTATGAAGTATAACTTGGGTCCCAAATCTACTGCTCTTTTCACATATGTCGGTCTTCTACCTTAACACTCTTTAACTGTGAGAGTATCTAAAAATGTAAAGAGCCGGTCTTCTCTTGCTCCATCACTACACATTCCACAGCCTCTATTGATATTCATAAACATCTGATGTGTGAAAATATTGGTGGACAAGCTGCCACTCACTGATTCGCAACCATTATGTTTTTTCACATACCTGGGCATGGTACTAGGAATCTTCCAGTTCTCTTTTGTACAATGGCAATTTATCTTTAGGGTTCATTTTATATGAACATATCTACTTCATGTTTCTTAAATTCAAATAGTAGCTCATAGGCTAGACTTACTAACTTTCCATCCAAAGCTTCACCCCCTTCTCTTGTATTAATTAACAAATGTATTAACATGAGCTTAGGAAAACCTGGTGTTCTTAAAATAACTGTGTTTTTAACTTCTTTTATCAATTCCTGAACTGGAAATCTACCTCTTCTATCTAAATAATTAATCTTCTACTTGAACTCATCCCAGTGAGAAATACAGTCATCACTCCAAAGGGGATGCTATTTTTATTTCATGTTATTTTACAGTTTGACAACTGGTTAAGTGTGCCTACAGGGCCTTTATAGTCATGTCCTGAGTAGAAAAGCACAGTGATAAAAATCAGTATGAAAAGCAATCTAAATATGACGTAGTGCATACAATTTGTGTGTAAAATATAATAAATTTGACTTGGAACATCAGTGCTAATACAAAGTGCCTTTTATAGCAGAAAACAATGCATGCATGATATAGAGGATATGTATATATATATATATATATATATATATATATATATATATATATATATAAAATATATATATATATATATATATATATATATAAATACACACATTGGGTATAAAAAGTGTACACACCCCTGTTAAAATGCAGTGACTAAAAATTCTCTCTTCCTCTCCTTAAGGACTCGCTTGTCAAAAAAACAATGTAAATCCAAGAAAACAGTCGAGTCCGGATAGGCTGTGCAAACTTTTATTCCATAAAAACAGGTAAAATGATGATAAAACTCTGAGTGCTTTCGGGATAATGCTTCATCAGACGGTGAAACAGCATTCGTGAAGTCTATTTAAATACATTTAAAAACACAACCACCAATCATCTCACTGCCCTCCTTTTCCTAAGGGCTGGTCTTAAAGGTATACATGTATTCAGCCCTGGTGAATGATTTGCTGCTAGCTCTATAATCCAGTGTAGTTCATTACATTCAGTGACATTAACTATATCCCCCCCTCTTTTACTCATTTGAGTAACCTGTATAACCATAAATTTAAAAGTGCGTGATGGATTCTTAGAAGAATGCACATACAGAGCATTATGTTCATCTTTCTGTCTAATACTATACAAGTGATGTATTTTAATTTTCAGTTTACAGTTGGTTTTCCCTACATAGTAACTGGGACATGATTGACACGTTGCTAAATATATCACATTTTCCGTGTGGCAGTCTGTATATAGTTTAAATATATATTCCTTTTTATTTATGGGGTGAATAAAGCTATTCTTATCACTAATCATGAAGCAAGTCTTACAGTTAGTTAGTCTCAGGTAGGGGGTGGATAACAGAACATTTATCCATATGGGTGGAAAGTAAACCAAAAATAGTGACGGAGTGTTACCCACAAAAATTAAAAGACACAAGATACTTTTTGAGTATGTTATTGGAGGTTGTAGAAAATAAAACAATGACCAATGTATTAATGGTTACTCGATTTTAACAAGCTCTTTACTGTTATTAGTAATACCTATGGTCCAAATGCAATTAAGGAAGTACTAAAAGCAAAGAAAGTGTTTGATGGGAGAACAAACCAGTTAATTCTGGAATTTCTACAACTCATACTTGAAAATAATGTATTTATGTGTAATGGTACATACTATAGGCAAAAACAGGGTGTAACTATGGGCACATCCTGTGCAAACGCATACGCTAACCTAGTGTTGGTGTATTTGGAAGAAATTAATGTATGTATTAATGATCAATGGTGGAGCCAATAGTTACTGCATTATGTTCGATTTGTGGATGATGTTTATATTTTATGGCAACATAGTGAGGATGAACTGACAAGGTTTGTTAAGCATTTGGAGACAACCACTGATTTTTTACGGTTTACAGTAAAAAGTGATTTCAAATCCATAGATTTCTTGGATGTAAGAATAACTAAAGATGTAGGGACTGGTATATCAACCTCTCTATATAAGAAGAATTGTTGGAGCAATCACTATTTGGAATTTTCAGTTATGCACCCTAGACATACTTTTAAGAACATAGTAGTGGGACAGGGTTTACGTACATCGCGATTATGCACAGAAGAAGCTAATTTTGAAAAAGAGCTGGACAGTTTACAGAACCATATGGTACAAAGGGGTTATACAAATAACTTGATGCAAGAGGGGTTAGAACTAGTGAAGAGAGATAGAAAGGGAAAGGCTAGACCATGGTTCAAAGCCAATGAGACACAAAGCCATGAAATCAACACAATGATACAAAAAAGTAGTAAACATAGACTTATGCTACAATATACCAACAATATTAATTGGGTCTGCGAAATAATTAAACAAAACTGGAAAATCCTGTTGTGAGGATAGAGTCAAAAATATAGTGGATAAGGAACCAAGCTTTGGTTTTAGACGCAACAGTAACTTGAAAGACAAGTTGTGTAAAGAACCAGGAATGGGAAATAAAATTAGGCTAACATCAGAAAGAGCAGGTACTTTTCCTTGCAGGCACTGTAAGACTTATTTCATGATTACTGATAAGAACAGCTTTATTCACTCCATAAATAAAAAGGAATATATATTTAAACTATGCAGACTGCCACACAGAAAATTTGGTATATTTAACGGTGTCAATCAAGCCCCAGTTACAATGTAGGGAAAACCAACTGTAAACTGAAAATTAGAATACAACATCACTTACATAGTATATGCTCTGTATGTGCATACTTTTAAGAATCCAACACGCACTTTTAAATTTATGGTTATACAGGTTACTCAAATGAGTAAAGGGGGGGGTATAGTGAATGTCACTGAATGAAATGAACTACACCGAATTATAGAGCTAGCAGCAAATGATCCACCAGGGTTGAATACATGTATACCTTTAAGACCAGCCCTTAGGAAAAGTAGGTCAGTGAGATGATTGGTGGTTGTGTTTTTAAATGTATTTAATAAACTTCATGAATGCTGTTTCACTGTCTGATGAAGGGTTATCCCGAAAGCGCTCACAGTTTTATCATCATTTTACCTGTTTTTATGGAATAAAAGTTTGCACAGCCTGTTTGGACTCAAATGTTTTCTTGGATTTACCCTGTTAAAATGCCAGTTTTTTGTGATATAAAAAAACGAGACCACAATAAATAATTTCAAAACTTTTCCCAACTTTAATGTAACTTATAATCTGTACAATTCAATTGAAAAACAAACAAATCTGTTTGGGGAAAATATAAAAAATATACAATAAGCTGGTTCCATAAGTGTGCACACCCTTAAACTAATACTTTGTTGAAGCATCTTTTGATTTAATTACAGCATTCAGTCTTCTTTGATAGGAGTCTATCAGCATGGCACATCTTGACTTGACAATATTTGCCCACTCTTCCTTGCAAAAGCTCTCCAAATCTGTCAGATTGCGAGGGCATCTCTTGTGCACAGCCCTCTTCAGGTCACCCCACAGATTTTCTATTGGATGTAGGTCTGGACTCTGGCTGGGGCCATTCTAAAACTTTAATTTTCTTCTGGTGAAGCCATTCTTTTGTTGATTTGGATGTATGCTCATGGTCATTGTTGTGTTGAAAGTTGAAATTCCTCTTCATCTTCAGCTTTTTAGCAGATGCCTGAAGGTTGTGGGCCAAAAATGACTGGTATTTGCAGCTGTTCATAATTCCCTCCACCTTGACTAAAGCCCCAGTTCCAACTGAAGAAAAGCAACCCTAAATCATGATGCTGCCACCATCATGCTTCACTGTGGGGACGGTGTTCTTTTGGTGATGCATAGTGTTGTTTTTGTGCCAAAAGTGCCTTTTAGAATTGTGGCCAAAAAGTTCAGCCTTGGTCTCATCAGACCATAACACATTTTCCCACATGTTTTTGGGAGACTTGCGGCTGGATTCATGAATGGGCGATTTCCATGCAGAAATAGTGTAATCGCTCCTGCATGGAAAATGGCCACTTTGTGATCCACGAAAGTGCCGTTTTGACATGCATGAGCAGCCCTACCCTGTTCCTAATGAGCTCATTTGCTGGTGAAAACCATGCAAATGAGCTCTATTAGTGATCCAGCAAAGCAACTTGTTCTGTGCTGTAACAGTGTAGCTTGCAGAAATGTATTCAGTTACTAACCGAATACATTTCTGCAAACTACAAAACGGAGCTATGTCAGCACTCCAGAAAGCATGTATTAAAAAGGTTTTGCATGCCAATGGCCAAATATATGGCCACTGGCATGCAAACTCACTCTTACAAAAAAAACATTTTATTTAAGTTGGCCGAACTCGGCCATTGATGGCAGGGGATGTGGTACGCTAGTGGGAGGGGGGAGATAAAGCTGAAATCGGGGGGAGTGCTTTAGAACTACTTTCTGCATTTTGCCATTATAGTCAATGGCATGCAGAAAGTAAACATAGGCAGGGAACAGTGGTTGCTAAGGGGGAAGGCTCAGGAATAGTGTAGTAACTAGGGCTTGAGGCAGTGGGGTATACTAATGAGGGTGCTTATACTGAATCACAGGTGGAACAGGAATATTTCTAAGTTTCAGACTGCACCTAACAGTGTAGGTGCTCTAACACCATGGTGTAGTCAGGAGGAGCAAGGAACATGAAATGGGGGTGTGTCATGCTTGCTGGAAGCACACTGGAGCCCTGTTGGCTGGTGTCTGCTTAGCTAAGCACAGCTAGGAGAGGGGTTGTGCCTGAGGCTGTTTACTCATAATTCCATGAACTAAAGAGAGTGGGCTCATGCAGGGGAGGGACATGTCTTGCTGTTTACATGACCAAGATGCTGAAAGAGGAAGGATGGAAGGTAAAGGCAAAGGAAGTAGCAGAACAAGGGAAATGCTGTACAAATCAGAAATACAGGAGTCTGCAACCCACAATTGGCCAATGAAAGCACTCAAATAATACAGTTGACAGTTGGCTGCAGAGCTGAAGATGGGAGGACATGTAAAATAGAATTAAAGGGCAACATCACAAAATAAAGGGGAACTGATGTAGAAATTACTATTATGTGAGTCCTGCAACTCAGAATGGGCCCTGCAAATATAATGTAGCTGGCAGGTAGCTGCAGAGCTGGAAATAGAAGGAGATGCAAGTAAAAATAAATTACAAAAAGGCCAACAGCAGTATAAAGGCAATCACCCAGAAATCACCAGTAATGTCCCTAATACACACAGTGGCTAAATCCAAGCCATGAGCAAGTAAGCTGGCAACTGGAATGAATTAGAAACAGCCAATCTAACAGACAGCAGTAGCAGCAAACCACTATAAAGTATGGAAACATCCCTCAGTCTGCGTTTAACCACAAACTCTGCACCGTTGGAGTAAACCTGGGAATTTAAACTGTCAAAATGCTAGGGGTTGCCATTGCTCTGATACATCAGTATGTGCTGGAGGTTGACGGTGGTAATGAGGATAATGCTGTCAACTGTGGCAGATCCAGGAAGAGAGTGTCCAGACCCAGGGTGACCTATCAGGGGCTACATGACCTGGAGATTGTAGAGAGTTACAGGGTGGACATGGACATATGTCAGCAAATTGTGGAGCTGTGCCGGCATTCCCTCACATCCAGAACAAACAGAGGGGAACCCATCCCAGTGGATACTAAGGTATGTGTAGCCTTAAGAATACTAGTTACAGGTACTGTCCAAACACCTACTGGGGATATCATGGGGGTGTCACAGGCATCTGCACCCAGAGTACTCCATCAGTTCCTGGATGCCATGCTACAACATATCTGTGAACACATCCACTTCCCTAACACCTGTGAGGAATTCACCAGAAATATCTGTCTCTACCACCATGTAGCTGGGTGCCATAGACCACACACACATCCACATCAAAGCACCACACAGTGAGTGGGAAAGGGTCTACATCAATGGCAAGTGCTTGCCTTCCATCAACTGCCAGGTTGTCTGCGATGGCCAGGTCATTATCATGCAAGTGTGTGCTGGCAGCCTTGGAAGCTGTCATGACTCCCACATCTGGAATTCCTCACAGCTGTATCAGGGGTTTGCCAGGGGGACACCCCAATTGGCCATCTAGTGGGGGATGCTGGCTACGCACTGGAGCTGTCGCTAATGACACCCATCAGAAATGCACACACCCCTGAACAAGAATGTCATAATGAGGCACATGCACAAACCAGGATCATGATAGAGTGTGTGTTTTGGATGCTCAAGTCATGGTTCTGCTGCCTTGGCATATTTGGTGGGTCTTGCAGTACTCTCCAGCTACATGTGGAAAAAATGTTCACAGTATGTGCCATGCTACACAGTATGAACCTGCGGAAACAGCTGCAGCATGAACAGCATGGTGAGGGGACACACAACCCTTCACCATTGCCAAGGTCACCACAGGCACAGAGGGACTTGGAGGAGGAACTTCCTGAGCCTGCCCCTAGAGGCAGACAGAGGCATGCCCAGTATGCCTATGCCTTGGCAAAAAGGCAATGCATAGCACACACACTGACACTGTAGGGACCCAGGGACTGAGACCTCTCTCTGACCTGCACATACAGTAGAAGGGATGCCAAACATGACTCTACCTGTGCTTTACCATGTATAGGGATTATACTGAGTGTGTCCCACATAGTCAGCTCTCCAGCACCATCCTCAATACCACCCCAGGCACAAGGTATGTCACCCATACTATCAGTTACTGAATGGAGTATTATATTCTGATAGTTATATCTATGCAAGCATGCAAGGGAATCAGTTGGCCATATGGGATAGCAGTAGATAGCTGACAGATATATGGGACAGCATGAAATCCATAACTAATACTGGTATCCCCATACTAGGCAGTAGTATTCAGGGTGACAACTCCCACTGCAGTACATTTGGTGACTCAACTAACTGTGGATGTCCACAGGTCATACACATGGATGTCAGTGAGCGTTGCCATTCCCACCCCCCCCAGCCTCACCCAGCAGGACAGGTGTAGATGACCGGAAATAAAAGTTGGGAAAAGCTCCACAAATGCTGGCAATGGTAAACAACCCCCCTACAGAGATACACAGACATACCACAACAGGTCTGGCAGTTGCAGTACAGTTCTGAAGAGTAAGATGTCTGAAACTGAAATGTATGCCATTACAGTCTAACCTGAGAACTCCACTGATATGCCTCCAGTAAGCGAGATAGGGCACAATACTTTACTAAATGGAAGCAAACAGAGTTATAGCTGAAATACCAGTGCAGTCAGTGCAAATGTGGAAGGTTGTCATGTGTGCCTCCCCAACCCCTTGCATAAATGGTAGTAACATGTAAGTTTGTAGAATAATATCAGTGGAGCGCAGATTGTCTGAGCTGCCCCGATCAACATGATAATTGGTGTATGTCCACTATACACAGGGGTCAATGTGCCAATCTTTTGTGAGTGTTTAATATTGCCTGGAAGTGGACAGCATGTAGGCCTGGATGTTGTGTCTCAGTGGCTTAGGTACAGTACTGTGTTTGACAGGGCCATGTTCCAACAACTGCAGTGCCAGCCAGTCTGCTTCACAGCTACACCTATATCATTAGTTGTACACACTCACTGTCCAGATGTCAATATGTGTTACTGTCAGAATGCTGGATGGGCTATGAACAGGGATCCATACATGGAAACAGTACACAGGTGGAAGAACTCTAAGCAGTGCCTAGAAAGTAACTATGAACTGCACAAATCTTTGGAATTAAATATAGAGGTTAGCATCACATTAGTTGTCTGTCTAATATGGAAAACTGGTTGTCCACTGAATCACTGGCAGCCCACATAAACCACAGTTATAAAGTAATGACACACTGCTGATGTCCACATACAAGGCAGGAGAAGGAGAAGGTCCCAGTCATATCTGTGAGTCAGGTGCCATAAGCTTCCGTATCACATATGCACTCAGTCCACCACCCCCCACAACAGCCACAGGTATTTCATCAGTCATATCTTTGGTGTTGGGAATGATGTCAGAATCAGCACATGTCTTTCATGAAATACACACAGGATACAGCATGCCAACATGGCATCCCATGCAGGTGTGTCCCTAGCCATAGGCAGCACCCTGCACACATCCAGACTGATGCATCACTATGAACTAGAAGGATTGCCAGGAACACCGCACCCACTTACTCATGTAACCCCAGGGAAATCCACTGGCTTGCAGCCTGGTAATGTATGAGTGACAAAATGCAGTGGGCTGCATCACTCTCATGTAGCCTACAGGCCTCTGGCAAATGCACATGGCTCACCCATAGTACCATCATATGCTTCACCCATAGTGCCATCATATGGAATGTCATGGGGTCCTAACTAAAAACATAACACATTAAGCAGAAAACATATGTAAAGCCATGCTGACAAATGCTAGAAGCATGCTTCTCCATGTCCTAGTGCAAGAATTCTGGACCAAGACATAACTACTGCTGTGATAAAGGTCAAATTATAGAAATATGTCTGAGATATTACTACCATACTGTTGGAAAAAGGATAGAATTACAATGGGGGGCCTGAATGCATGGATATTATGGAGTGTGTGAAGTCTGAAACTCAAATGCCAGCTCATACAACCTCCTGACTGCAAACCCACAAATGTAAAACCACAAACCTGTTCGTAAACCACAATGGCAAGGGAAATACACCAGATATATGAGTCCTGCCTTTGGATAACCTGGCCAGATCTTTACAGCTGAGAGGTATGCTCACAGCAGGATATGGGCATTCAGTTAAGTTGAGAAATGCACAAGCAGGGGATCCTGAGCCAGCTTAGCACCAAGGTGCTGGACCATTTACACAGACCCATCACTCAATTGTCTGTAGCCACCCCTCCAGAATGGCAGGATTGTGCCACAATATTAGTCTCCACTGCATTGCTCTTGTATTTCCCTGGTAAACAACTGTGAGCAAACAATGATATCTGTCAGTAGTTGATGACACAATACGTTACACTGTAAAACAGTACATATGTCCAAAAATCTATGCTAAAACAGAACATGCGACACAAGCAACACAGACTGCAATAGGACACATAGTTACACACAGTATTCCCCCATGTTTGGACCAGTTGTGTCTCCATATTGACAACCTACCTACAGATATCCTGCAAAAATAGCTTGCTAGGTGTAGCTGTAGCACACAAAACCATGGACTGGAGTACAACTCTCCCTGGAATGGATCCCTACACACAATAGAGAAGGTCATACTGGGCATGCCCCTACACTTAGAGAATGGATCCTCGCACTCAATATTGAAGGTCGTACTGGGCATGCTCCTACATTGAGAGAAATAAACCCATGTCTGACACCACAGTGGACCATAGGTATCTGTTATCTGCAGATGTCTGTGCACACACACCAAAATGTAAACTGGTCTTCACACACACACACACACACACACACACACACACACACACACACACACACACACACATTGGACAGAAAACCCACAGCAGATATGTGGTAAGTCCCCATCTGTTTTGTGTGATAAGCACACATATCTAAGGCCAACATACTACAATAATCCAAACATATACACACACATATGCATGGGGACGACAGACACAGTGAGAGAGACAGTACCATAATGAAGCCTTTCCCACCCAGCACCCATCCCATAGTTCCACTCTACACTAGCTGCTGATGTATGTCACCTTAGATGTACCTTCGGACACCCCTCAAATCTTTAAGCTCAGTGGCACATGTGGTAAATTCATAACTTGCTAAAGCAAATAAGTAGATAGGTAGGGTTTTGAATCTCAGTCCAGGCAACTGTGTGGGTGTGTGTGAAGGAATTGCTGTTTTACTCCATCCGCAACCAGTACACATCCCATTACCCAATATCAGAACATGTGCTCCCACACACACACACACACACACACACACACACACACACACACACACACACACACACACACACACACACACACACACACACACATTGGACAGAAAACCCACAGCAGATATGTGGTAAGTCCCCATCTGTTTTGTGTGATAAGCACACATATCTAAGGCCAACATACTACAATAATCCAAACATATACACACACATATGCATGGGGACGACAGACACAGTGAGAGAGACAGTACCATAATGAAGCCTTTCCCACCCAGCACCCATCCCATAGTTCCACTCTACACTAGCTGCTGATGTATGTCACCTTAGATGTACCTTCGGACACCCCTCAAATCTTTAAGCTCAGTGGCACATGTGGTAAATTCATAACTTGCTAAAGCAAATAAGTAGATAGGTAGGGTTTTGAATCTCAGTCCAGGCAACTGTGTGGGTGTGTGTGAAGGAATTGCTGTTTTACTCCATCCGCAACCAGTACACATCCCATTACCCAATATCAGAACATGTGCTGCAGTCAGTCACTGTACAAATTCCTTTTGTTAGCCCTCAGCCCTATAGGCTCTGTTGTGCTTTTGATAACTGTGTAACAGTAGAGTACCAATAACTATTTATGTAGAGATCCTAATCACAGTCTTGTCAAATGGAAAGGTGTGTCTGTGTGTGTGTTTGTAGGTGAATGATGTTGAGGCCATTCCCACTCACTCCTTTTTACATTGCCCTTTGTTATCACTGCTGCTGATGTCACTCACTGTTAAGAATACCTTTGGACAGCTATCAAATATGTAAGCTTTGTGGTGTGTCTGATAAATGCATAATATTATAGTGCAGTAAACTAGGTAGGTAGGAGTTCTAATATCAGTTCTGGTAAATGTATAAGTGTAAGAGTGTCTGTAGTTGTAGAGACATGATTTTGAGCCCATTGGCACTTACTACACTTCCCTTTCCCCTCCTTTATCACTGCTGCTGACGTCACTCACTGTTAAAGATACCTTTGGAGAGCTCTCAACTATGTAAGTTTTGTGGTGCGTCTGATAAATGTGTAATAGTATAGTGCAGTAAACTAGTTAGGTAGGAGTTCTAGTCTCAGTCCTGGCAAATGAATGTGTGCTTGTTTGTGTGAGAGTGTCTGTTGTTGCAGAGATATGATTTTGAGCCCATTGGCCTTACTACACTTCCCTTTCCCCTTCTTTATCACTGCTGCTGATGTCACTCACTGTTAAAGATACCTTTCAACAGCACTCAGCTATATACGCATTGTGGCATGTCTGGTAAATGTGTAATACTGTAGTGCAGTAAACTAGTTAGGTAGGAGTTCTAATCTCAGTCCTAGCAAATGTAAAAGTGTGTTTGTTTGTTTGAGAGCGTCTGTAGCTGTAGAGACATGATTTTGGTCCCATTGGCACTTACTGCACTTCCCTTACCTCTCCTTCATCACTGCTGCTGAAGCCACTCACTGTGAGAGATACCTTTGGACTATGTAAGCGTTGTGGCACATCTGATAAATGGGTAATACTATAGTGCAGTTAGCTAGGGGTTTGAAGCTCTGTCCTGGCAAGTGTGTGTCTGTCTGTGATTGTGTCATTAACATTGTAATCCATATCCATTGGGGTGTGGGTTTTGCTACAGTGTTGTCTGGTCCACCCAATAAGCTACCAAATGTCCACAGTACAAGGCCCACTTTTGTGGTAGCTGTGGACACTCTTCAGTCCTATAAACTGTATGTCATGTGATATTATTATTGAACAATATGGAGTCCAAAACAAGATATGTGGCCCTTGTAGTCCTGTGATACAATTCCACACTCAGGAATCATAGGCAAATTCACGCATTCATTAATCCCTATGTCACTAAGTGGTCTGCAAACAGGCTCACAGATGGATCTCAAAGTGTGAAAGCAGTGGACTACATGTCAGACTGCAAAACAGTCATGAGTAGTGTCAGACTACCAAACAGTCATGTGTGGAATATCACAGGTTCTTGTCCTGTGTCCAGTTTTGTGTGTTATGTGTGGCTCTGATATCCAGCCCAACAGGAATGAACTGTGGTTAACAATGTTTGCAGACAATTGCTAAATGGGAGGGGGTCTGTTTATATCCCCACATTATGTTAACATTGTAAATAAAGTTGCTACTGACACCTCCACCTGTTGTCAGAACACTGGCCTTAGTCTCAATGTCATGTAATGTGTCCCAATCCCCTGTTAAATCAATGTGTTGTCCACAAATGACCACATTGGTGCTAGTCCAATGGAGACAGATGTCCTTATAGGAGGTCTATGAACACAGCTTGACAGCAACCTCTCTTCTAACCAGCACACTGCCGCTGTGGACAGAAAGTCCTTCCATGTGGCACATTACATAACTAAGGGTGTGTCATCCAGGAATGAAGAGGTCAGTGTCTCTCTCTACTTCCCGCTCCTTAGGCCAATCAGCAGGTCCAGTGGCCCATTTGCAATGTAACTCTGTAGACACCTTCAACAACTGGGTAGGCTGCAAGTGTACCTGACATGTATGACCCTAGGCATAAAACAACTGTCTGATATGGAAAGAGCCCCAAACCTCCAGTTGTTCCCAGTCACATCTTGGCTACATACAGGAAATCCATGCCTGACTGACAATGCCATGTCTGCCCAGCTGTGTTACAAATGAAATAGCTAGGAAACCACAATTTGTATGCACCACATGCCATGGATACCTCAACCGCATTACCACATTCAACAGAACATGCTTGGGGACAGGTCCATATCCCAGACAATGGCCATGTTATACGATATATGTTGCATACATGTCAATCAAAGCACCTCACTGGCCCTCTTCAAGAGAAATCCTGATGAGTGGATGGTGAATAAAACTGTCACCCAGGGGATCACTCAAGAGGCAGTAGCCGATAGATGGCATGATGACAAATGTCAGGTGCCATGATGCCAGTGTACTCACATGCCCTACTCTTCTCATATCTCCATGGACATTAGCCTGGTACACACCTAGGGATGCCTGCACCAATGGACCTCAATACTGGAAAATGTGTATGTGTGCATTTCTGAGTATAACAGTGTTTGTGAGTTTGAACAGACAAATCAATTCCTATGGAAACAGCAGAAAAAAAGTGTTGCAACAACCTCAAAAGTAGATAAAAAGCTGATTTATTACAATAATCCAAACCAGTAGTCAAGTGCGCCTTCGTCTTGTAACCCAAGACTTCTCCAGAACAACTTAAAATGCATCAATACCATACTTAAATAGTCCCTGATGAACAATTAAAGTTGATTGTCAATTAAGAGCCAAAATGTACAGAAGTCCTTATAAGGGCAAAAGTTAAAAATGCTTTAAAATTAATTCAGAACCATCTTATTATTGACATAAAAATATATAAGAACACTTCCAAATATTTAAATGTGCAATAATACAATATTACAAAACTATAATTCACATTTTATATATTAAATGTCTTATTTAAACATCTTTTTTAATAAAAACATGTATTCTAAAGCTTTAATACCTTGTACTTCAATACTGACATGATACTACATGCCTCATTTATACCAGACAGGGGGTGGGTGAAATTTAGTCTAAACTGCCACATTAACTCTTCCCTTTCAAGTCTATTCTTCCAATTCCCTCCCCTCAAATCACTTCCTACAATTTCTAAAATCCCAATGTGAAAAGTTTTACATAATATGTTTCCCCTTCAAGTGCCTATATAGGGCATTATTCTCATCTTCACATCTAATAGCGTAGAGGTGTTCATGTATCCTCCTACGAAGGGCCCTTTCAGTTTTGCCTACATAGAACTATTGACAGTTCTGACAAACTGCCACATACACTAACCCCTTAGATCCACAAGAGCCCATTTTCAATGTAACTTTCCTCCTAGGGGACCCTATTTCTATGTGCTCAACACCCAAAATGTACGGACAGTAGGCGCATGATCCACAGTTCCTGGTCCCTCTTCATAGACCACTTGAATGAATAGGGTGCTCCAATAAAAATTTTAAATTATAATTAGTTTTAAATACAAACACAGGTTCTTTAATTATAAAATCCATAAGGTCTTCCGTACTTTTAAACATGACCCAATTCCTTCTCACTATCTGTTTAATTTCATTACTCAGCTCACCAAATGTTAAAACCAATGCTTGACTGTAATTTTTGTCCCTGTTCTGGACCTCAGGGTTCCCTATAGGTTCAGTTGTTGTTCCTAATAAAGGTTTAAATATTTTTCCCCATTCATTCATAACTTCCTCACATATGGGGTATAGCGTTTGTGTCAAGTAGCCTCTTTCTATAAAGAGGTTTACCAAGGTAGCCGTTTCCCTCTTACAAATCTCTTGACTTGAACACATTCTGGCAAGGCTCACCATCTGCCCTTTTACAATATTTCTCTTTATGTAACCCAGGTGACTACTATTATATTCCAAGTAGTCATTCTAGAAAGTTGGCTTCCTGTATACTCTGGATATGAAACCTTTTTTGTCCCTGTCTAAAGCAACAGTTACATCCAAATAATTAATGGAATCCTTTCTAAGAGTACTAGTAAATTAAAAACAATAACATACTCCATTAATATAATCAAAAAATTCCATAATTTCCCTATCTTTTTTCCACAAAATAAATATGTCATCCAGGAAGTGGAGGTAGGTCACCATTGAGCTGGGAATTTACTGTTAAAAATATGTTCTTTTTTCCCATCTGTACATTGCTAAGTTTGCAAAAAGAGGGGCACAACTAATACTCATGGCCACCCCTTTAATCTGTTTAAAAAATTCACCCTCAAATGTGAAGAAATATTTTTTTAAAATAATGTCCATGAGGACCATAATGAAGTTTAGAAGGTTATTACTTAAGTCACATACTTCCAAGAGGGCCTCATAGAAAAAAGTCAACCCCTCATAATGGGGAATCAAAGTGAACAAGTCTACAACATCAATAGTAGCAAAAGTGTTATTCCCATTATAATAGTCACTTTTAATCCTACTTAAAAATCCCAAGAATCGCATAGGGTGTAATCAATGTTCTTCAAACTGTCCCTTACTACAAAAATACCCAAGGGATAAGTCATACTGTTTTCAGAACTAATAATTAACCTATAAGGGGGTTGGTGATGTTTTTATAGGTTTTCGGTATCCCGAACATAATCGGGATTCTAGGATGGTTAGTACCAAGGAATTCAAAAACTTCCTCATTAATAACACCTTGTAAAAGTGAATCTTCCAAACATAATTGTATTTTTTATGGGCAATATTAATCTCATTCAAGGAAGATGTCTCGTATTTATCATCATCCTGTAGCATACTGTAGATTTTATTAGTATAATCTGTCTTCTCCACAATCACCATACCTCCCCCCTTATCAGGTTTCATAAACCTCAAGTTGGTATTCCCTTGTAGTTCTTTTAAAAGTTGGATCTCCTCAAATGACAGGTTACATTGCTTACATTTAAAATTATAGTAAGACTCATAAATATCTTGTGTACAAACCTTACAGAATATTGATATTGTAGGATGTAAGGGTGGGTTAAAACAACTTTTCCTTTTAAAGTTTAACTGTGGTGGTAAACTAGAAGTACCTTTGAATAGGTACCTCAAATTTAACTTCCTTGTAAATAATTTAAAATCCATAATAATCTGTGCAATGTCTCCTTTCCTGTTAGGCACAAATTATATACCGTTCTTCAACAGAGAAAAATGATTCTTACCAATTCCTAACCCAGCATAGCTGAATATATTAAAACCCCTATAGCTCAGTAATACCCCATCAAAAGAGGAGATAATTTCTTCCTCTGTGCTGTCCTGGTCAGTCAGTAATAACTATTCTTTCTCCATTTCTAGTGGGAAGCCTTCTGACCCACGCCCTTGTTCCCCCCTTGATGTTCTAAAAAATGCCTACCCTTAGGTGCATTGATTTTATTCAATAACCGTTCAGATCTCTTTAAAACTGGATATCCCTGTTCATAGTTATCTGATCTGTCATTAATGTGGGTATGTGGTGGGGTGAAACACTTCCTCATTCCCTTCATTGTTATTCATATAGTATGATCTAGGAAGGGGTAAGCTATCTTGTCCCTATGATCACAAAAATCCCTGTGGAATTTCTTGCACTTCCTTTTCACATTTTTGTTCACTTGTTCCTCTATTTTTTGGAAAACAGCATCATATCTATTACAAACATCATCAAAATAAGCATCATTCACAATAGTTTCATTAATTTTTTCCACTTCACCAAATAAGCTATTTTTTATTATTGATACTTATGATGAACTCCATAAGTTCTGTGCCATGCCTGTCAAACATTTCAATAAGTTTACAAAACTCAGGGTCTTCTTCCATTAACCCATTAAGAAAACAGTAGACCCTCAGTCTCTTAGGTACCCCCTTGTTCTTAATGCTTTCATTTAAGAACACATTGTCACATTGAAGGTTACGAACCTTCACCAGTTCATTTTCCAAGTCCCTCAGTCTCTTGTTGATATCTCCTTCATTTGGTTGTGTCCCTGGGGAGGTAGTATTAGAAGGAAAATTGTCCGTATTGAACCAGTCCCTTAGTGTAGATCTCCTTTCATTAATAGTGATTTCCTGCCTTATTTGGCTGCATGGAATAGATTCCTGTGTGTTAAACTGTTTATTAACAGCTTGTGTTGTCTTCTTTGTGCCCCTAGGTCTTGTATTGCCATTTCCTCATTCCCAGAAAACCCCACATCTGTAGAAGGAGCCTGGTTGGTTCCCGTCCTTCTCACACAGCCTCCTGGGCCTTGTAGTCTCTTGACCGCTGTTTGCAGTTCAGAAAGCTTGCCTGTTAGAGTGGCAATAACATTCATAAATTGTGTCAAGGTCACAGCTTAATTTCCAATGTTACTCAGTCTCCGATTTTCTCTACTTTCTTTGCCTTCTAAAAAAAGAGAAGGTAGATTGGATTCCACAAAGTTGGCCATCAAAAAGCAAAGTGGTTTCAGGAACCAACCTGAAAACCCAGTGTGCTAACACAATACAGCAAACCACTTCTTCAAACTGTTTCCACACACCCAAAAATAACCACAAAGAACAAAAAAACAGGTAGGAACTTGCCAAACTGCAACCAATGACCACACAAAGCAATTCCTATAGAAACAGTAGAAAAAAAAGTGTCACAGCAACCTCCAAAGTAGATAAAAAGTTGATTTATTACAATAATCCAAACCAGTAGTCAAGCACGCTTTCATCTTGTAACCCAAGACTTCTTCAGAACAAATTAAAAGACATCAATACCATACTTAAATAGTCCCTGATGAACAATTAAAGTTGATTGTCAATTAAGAGCCAAAATGTAAGGAAGTCCTTATAAGGGCAAAAATTTAAAATGCTTTTAAATTAATTCAGAACCATCTTATTAATGACATAAAAATATATGAGCACTTCCAAATATTTAAATGTGCAATAATACAATATTACAAAACTATAATTCACATTTTATATATTAAATGTCTTATTTAAAAATCTTTTTTTAATAAAAAAATGTCTTCTAAAGCTTTAATGCCTTGTACTTCAATACTGGCATGATACTACATGCCTCATTTATACCGGGGGGGGGGTGGAATTTAGTCTAAACTGCCACATTAACTCTTGTTTGTAAACTTGTAGTTGAAAATACTTTGAGGACCTTCTCGTCCACTACACCCCCCCCCCAGTGCTATACTTAGAAAGGGCTGTTGCTGCTGTATTGCACTGTAAAGGTGCCTTGTGACACCCTTCACCCTATGGGCTACCTTGAGCTTGCAGTACCAGCATAACACTGTTCTACCAATGAGTAGACAGGTGTGGTTTACCCTCAGAGTCCTGGCATATGTATGTGTGTGTCTGTATGTGTTTGCAAGTGTGTGTGAGTGTGCATATTTGTAGGACACAGCATTCTGAGGCCCCATTCTCCAAATACACTGCTCAGTGCCATACATTACAAGGGATGGTGATGTTGCTTACCTTGGGATAGCCATAGGACAGTCTTCAACTTACTAGCTTCGTGACATGTGCGATAAATGCATATTAGTGTAATAGCAATAATTAAATAGGCAGGCAAAAGTTTGAATTTTATTCCTGGTAAATGTGGGATTGTGGGTTGGTCATAGCATTACCATGGGTATGAGTGAGTACTATATGCAATGTGGGTGGGGTGCTGGGTGTAATATATTTACACCATGGTACCCCCAGTACATGTCCCAAGGTCCACTGTATGAGGACCGTTGTCACCATTGAGCATACAGGTAACTGATGACACTCTTCAGCCCAATAAGGCATGTGCTGTGTGCCAAAACTCTGTAACAGTATGGACTGAATGATGAGATAGGCAGGGCTACTAACTGCAGGTGTGGCAAATGTGTGTATGGCTATATCTGTGTTGGTCATTGTGTATATTTCTTTAGCTGATAGTATTTCCTAGCCATTCTCATCCAGGACATCTCCCATTGCCATACTGTGCAAGGTCAGTGGATGTTGTTCACCTTAGAGGGACTGTGGAGCACACTTCACCCTACTTTCTCTGTGGCATGTGCAATAAATGCAGAGCACTTAAATAGCAAGACGTAGGTAGTGGTTCTAATCTCAGTTGTGCCTAGTGTGTATGTTGATGTGTGTGAGATCAGTATCCTGACTGTGTGTGTTTGAGTGACAAATGTGGTCATGGTCTACAGTTTGACACCATTGTACTCGCAGCACATGTGTTGTCCTATGTCAATAATAAGCTTCTGGTGTCAGTCTAAGGGGATCCAGTATTTGTCTGCTTGGGATGACATGGTCAACAGACCACAATGCTTTGCCAGAGATAGCCTGCACCTGTCACCCCTGGGATTCCGGATACTGGCTAAGGCTCTTGCCGCCCCTATAGTGCCTTTTTTAGGCAAGGTTCAAATGACAAATTCACCACCGTAACAGGAACAGGCAAGCAAAAACTGAGGATAATGCTACTCAATGCTAGAAGTCTAAATCTCAAAATGCACTCACTCGAGGCACTCCGTAAAATGGAGAACATCGATATCTGTGCAGTGACTGAGACCTGGTTCAAGACTCCAGAGAGTAACCCTGCACTACCAGGGTATAACTCATACCACACTTTTCGGCCATGTAACCTGGACCGGAACACCAAAGGCAGAGGTGTGTCCATATTCATTAAGGATATCCACACCTCCAGGCTAGTTGCTCAGCATAATGCATCCAAGGTTATCCAGGTGCAACTAACTCTGGGCAAGACTGCAATCCAAATTGCAGCTTGCTACAGATCCCCCACCATCCCCCAGGATTCCCACTCCTCTTTTCTTGATGTTCTAGAAAATATTAGGGTTCAACCAAACACCCTAATAATGGGTGATTTCAACTACCCTACCATTAACTGGGAAAACTACTCATGTTCCAACTCCTTCGCACAACGCTTTCTGGAATTCATAAACTCTAATGCCCTGGATCAACTTATCCACACCCCCACCAGGTGCAACAATATCCTAGACCTAGTCATTACCAACATGAGTGACTGGTATTCCACACCTGAAGTCAACTCCTCATTCATCCGATCTGACCATAAGCTAATCACCCTTGATATCCACATCCTGCCCCAAACCCCCATTAAGGAAACCACGGTAAAAAATTTCTCCAAAGCCAACTTCATGCTTCTTAAGACAGAAGTGGTGATCTTCATGACACCCATGCAGATGGACAATACAGTTACGACTGCTGAATCCTATAAGCACTTACACGAGTGCATGGATTGTGCTATCCCAAACAGTATCAAGACGCTATCCTCCAAAAAAGGAAGCCAATCTGGTGGTCTCCTGCCATAAACAAACTGTACAACAGAAGGAAGAAATTGTTGCAAAACAGAGTAAAATCCCATGAGTGGAAGAGCTCCCTGGTCAGCCTCAATAAGAAGCTGAAATCCCTTATAAGATCCTCCAAAGCTAGCTATAAAAACAAAATTGCCACTAATTCTAAGGACAACCACAAAGCATTATATAGCTATGTCAAGAATCTCAATGGCAACACCCGGATCTGCTCTGAGTTACAACACAATGGCACAAAAAATACAGAACCAACTGATATTGCCAGCATCCTGACAGATAGGTTGAGTGCTAACTTTACACCCCTCACTCTCTAAAGGGCTCATATCTATATAGGAAGAATGCAGAGTCCCTGTAATCACAACTACGCAGGTAAAAGCTGCACTCTCAAAAGCTAAAAACACAGGATCCATGGGACAGGTCAACATCCCAGGCTACATTTTACACAAACTTCAGAATGAACTGTCTCCCCACCTAAGCACCATGTTCAATCATAGCCTCACATCAGGCTTTGTGCCCTCTGAATGGCGTACAGCAACAGTTATCCCACTCTACAAAGGGGGAGCCACCACTGATCCCGGGAACTATCGCACTATTAGCCTGATGAGCCTGGTCTGCAAGGTCATGAAACGTATCATCATGGAACTCATAAACAAAGACATTGGTAACCTCAAAACTCTAGATCCCACCCAGTTCCGGTTTGTCTTGTCAAGACTTTCGACACCATCCCCCATTCTGGAATTATAGCTAAACTCACTAAACTAGGTATAAATCCCTATGTCACAAGATGGGTTGCCAACTGGCTCATTGACAGAACCCACACTGTAAAAGTTGCACACTCCAAATCTGACCTCAAACCAGTGACAAGTGGAGTACTACAGGGTTCAGTCCTGGGACCTCTCCTGTTTGGTATCTACTTCTCTAAAGTACAGGCTAACACAGAAGGCCTCTGGCTAATGAAGTTCACAGATTACTGCAAACTAGGAGCCATAGTCGAGTTCCCAAATGATGTGAAAATCCTACAGAAGGACCTCGCTGAGACAGATGCCTGGTGTCAGAGCCATGGCCTCAAGCTCAGTGCCAAAAAGTGCATGGTCATCCCCTTTGGTAAAAACTCTGTACCCATGAACTACTTTATAGACAGCAGTCTACTTAACACCGAATATGTGATAAGAGACCTTGGGACCCAGGTGGACAGTAGTCTGTCCTTTGACAGTCACATTGCCACAGTAGTCAGTAAGTCCTTTTACATGGCACACCTCATCATAAAAGGGTTCTCATCCAGGAAAAAAGAGGTCATTGTTCCCCTCTACTCGACACTTATTAGGCCCATTATAGAGTACAACGCCCCTTCTGGAATGTACCTCACAAGTCATCTGCAGCAACTGGAAAGGCCACAGAAGTACCTCACAAAGAGGATTACTGGCCTCAAACAAATGCCCTAAACTGACCGCCTCAAAAAACTCCAGCTTTACTCCATAGCATATCACCTACTCTGAGGTGATCTCTGCCTAACATATAAAGCTATGTCAAACCCAGAGCTTTTGGACATGTTACACCTAAAGAAATCCCAATCCCTCCAAGCTACATGCTCTAGTGACCTATACCTTGTCACCACAATAAACAGGACATGCTGGAGGGATAGATTCCTGTCCCAGAGACTTCCCATACTCTGGATCAGGCTACCCATCTATGTCAAGCAAAGTTCTTCATTAGCACTCTTTAAGAAAAATCTTGATGAGTGGATGGGAAATAGGAAATACACCCCGCTGATCACATCTGTGTCTCTGCTCGACAGTGGCACAGGAAAATAACTTTCTTGGGTGGCCTAAGCCAGGGAACCTTGTTGGCTAGGCTTACTTAGGCTCTCAGGCCAATAGCTTAGTACCGACCTATGAACCTATGTGGGTGATGTTTAACTCCCACCACATGCTGAGGCACAGACATCCGACAGTTGACAATTGCCACCATCTCACCAAACCATCTATCTCTGACCTCGGAATAATAACGGTGAGCATCTCCAAGATCAAGGATGTTGCCACACACATAGCATGAAGAGTTGCATTTGTGACCCTGGGAATATGTCCAGTGTTAGATTTGACACATGCCTGTGCCTCCATGATAGTCCAAAACATGTGTCTGGTGACACCTGCTGTGGCACATGTGACAGCCCCATGATGGGAAGCAGTCCACCTATGAGCACCCCTGTCCATCCACATGTGTGGAATCTGCCAGTCCTCTGGCTATGGAAGGTGTATACACACTATATAGGTCTCTTAGATTTACATGACAAACGTGTATCATAATCATATTCACAGGTAGCATATGGATATTGTACAATATCTGTGTAGCTGGCCTAGCAATGGCACAGTCAGTTGTGTTTGACAGAGACTCCCGTGTTTGTCATGTGTGAGCTGTCCTTTCCCAGGGTAAGTTAGGGTTCTGAGCTGTGTTCTATATCACAGCAGAGAGAGGCAGATGCTATGGCTATAGGTGCTGTTTAGCAGGTCATCACTACAGCAAGTCCCGCTCAGACATAAATCTGTCAAAATCCTATTTCCCATTATTAGAAAACACATACTACATTCACTTATATGCTGACTTGTTTCACATACCTTTGTATTATTTCACACTGCAATGGGTTGTATCAGCAGGTTGCTCCACGTCTTTCTGTTTCCCAATGTGGAGTACTGATAGACATATGTTTGGAATGGGTATCTGCATGCTCTTTGTAGGTAATGCTCTTGACCAGGTGATGGCCTGTGCACCAACTGGTGTTCCCCACTTGCTAATTGCATGCAGACCAGCTTGGTAGTTCTTCCAATAGCCAATGTCATGGCAACACACTCCTATAATTGAGTACTTAATGTGGGCATTGTCCCTTTGCCTTGGCTGTGAGGAACACATCCCGGAGGTCTATGGCTACTGAGTGTTATACACAGCAGGTGGGAATAATTCTTACAACAAGACTTGTGGAGAGAGGCCAACTAAATAGTGGAGAAGGTTACAGACTTAGGGACCAAATGTGAGTATTGCTGTTAAATAGTGTGAATACTGCCAGCTTTACAAGCTTTGTGTGTACATGCTCCTTCTGCATGGATGTCATTCTGACAAAGTTATGTGCCTGCATATCTCTGAACTATAGACCTATACACATAACAGTCAGAGGTTTGCCTGTTATGTTTTGTGTGTTACCCAGACAGGTGTTGTCCTTGGCAAATCAGTGGCATACTCCGGTCATTGCTGCCAGTAAATGGCAACATCCATATGTGTTTCTGGCTTCAAATCCCTCAGAATAGAGATGTTGCAACCAACCCTGTAACACCAGCAACTTTCTCAGCGTATAACAGCAATATATCAAATATGGCCCTGTGTTTGGAGCTCTGACCTCCACTTATATGACAGGCTTTGTCCAGTTGTCATGTAGTAGAAGGTTGATAAGTATGGTCTATCAGTATGTACTGCTGACATTCCTGCTATTATCCATTGATGTTGTGGAATAAGACACATTAAGGGAAGTAGGGGCCATGTATAGTGCAACGGCTGGACAGCATGTAGAACTCTGTACAGTCAAGAGGTGGGTCTGCAGGATAGAATCAGTCTGTTAGAACATGTGAGAGATATTAGTTATTACATAGACAAACGTTCTATAGCTGTTACTTGTCATACATTTCATCATGGGGACTGTAGTGGGTTACAGTGTACTTTTTTGGAAAAGGTCTGTTTCCCAGTTTCATCAAACACTTAGAACCATTGTTATGTGCAGAGCTACAGTTATCCCACTCCACAAGGGGGGATCCACCTTGGATCCCAGAAACTACTGTCCCATCAGTCTGACAAGCCTTATTTGCAAGGCCATGGAGCATATTATCATGGAACTTATAAACAAATACATTGGCAACCTTCAAACACTGGACCCCACCCAGTTTGGGTTCATGAAGGGCCAATCTTGTCTCCTGAACCTGATTGAATTCTTCAAATCAGTCTCCAGAGCCATGGACAAGGGTAAGGTGGTCCACACAGCCTATCTAGACCTTGCCAAGGCCTTTGACACAATCCCCCACTCTGGAATCATAGATAAACTTACTAAGCTGGGCATTAATCCCTACGTCACCCAATGGGCTGCTAACTGGCTTACTGATAGAACCCACACTGTAAAAGTAGCCAACTCCAAATCCAGCTCCAGACAAGTGACAAGTGGAGTACCTCAGGGTTCAGTCCTGGGACCACTCTTGTTTGGCATCTACTTCTCTGAAGTACAGGCCAACACTAAGGGACTCTGGCTAACAAAGTTCGTAGATGACTGCAAACTCGGAGCCATTATTGAATCCCCAAATGATGTAGTTACTCTACAAAAGGGCCTTACAGAAATAGATGCTTGGTGCCAGAGTCATGGGCTCAAGCTCATTGCCAAGAAATGTATAGTTATCCCCTTTTGGAAAAAACATGTATCCATGAATTACCATATAGGTGGCAGTACACTAAACACTGAAAGTGTGATAAGAGACTTAGGGACACAGGTGGACAGTGGTCTCACCTTCGATAACCACATTGCCACAACAGTCAGGAAATCCTTCTATGTGGCACACATCATCACTAAGGGCTTTTCATCCAGAAAAAAGGAGGTCATTGTCCCATTGTACTCATCCCTCATTAGACCCATTATAGAATACAACGCCCCGTTTCGTATGTACCTCTCAAGACATCTGTAACAACTGGAAAGGCCAGAGAAATACCTCACTAAAAGAATCACAGGCCTAAAGCAGATGCCCTACACTGACCACCTTAAAAAACTCCAGCTATACTCTATCGCATATCATCTACTCAGAGGCGATCTCTGCTTAACATACAAGGCCATGTCAAACCCAGAGCTGTTGGAAATGCTACACTTAAAGAAATCCCATTCCGTCAGAGCCACATGCTCCAGGGATCTAAACCTTGTCATCACAATAAACAAAACATGCTGGAGAGATAGGTTCCTGACCCAAGGACTCCCCAGACTCTGGAATAGATTGCCCATACATGTCAAGCAGACTGTCTCTTTGTCCCTCTTCAAAAGGAACCTTGACGATTGGATGGGAGAAAGGAAATTCACCCTGGGGATCACGTCAGTCGCCCTGCTAGACAGGGGTCCAGGGAAGTAAACAGTGTGGGAAGAAATAGCCAGGGAATTGTTATGGCTAGGCTTGTATAGGCCCTAGGGCTGATAGCCTAGTACCAAGCTATGAGCAAGCTATGAACCTATGTCAAGAATCAATTTACAATGTATCTTTGATACTGTATCCTCTAGGGAGTTAACTGAGGAGTGTAGGTGGAGGCTGTTTAAGAACATACTTAATTAACTGTCAATTGCTTCCAGTATTTCAGGCAATTATGGTTTGTAATGTTGTAATACTTGATGGCAAAACACATAAAAACATTTGTGTGTATTGATGGCTGGTTGTCTGTTGTTTTACTATCCTCTGTCATTTTAGTTGTATTGCTAAGAATTCACTGTATGTCTGGCCATTGTGTATAGTGTATCCTGATTTTGTAAAAGTGTACTGTGTACTTATTAGTTGTACTGTGTAGGGGGGAGGCAGCAGATGCCAGTGGCATGGGTCCCTTTGTATCATTACCAACGTGTTTGTATGTCCATAGACTGGTCCCCCCACTTCATCTGGCTTGGTCTGAATTGTACTAAGGTGCTCTTGGCTCTGAAAGTGCTGCAAATCATTAACAACTAAATCAGTACTGATTCCACAGTCTTACTTCCCTATGATAAACCAACTGCACTGCATGCTAATGTTGAGAACATCATAAAATAGTACAGCTCAGATGGCTTAGTGGTTATACGCTTTGACTAATGTGTACAGGCTCAAGGGCTGTATATTTTGTTGCAGGCCAGGTATATATTATTTCCTGTACATAATGTGCCTATATGTGCTGTCATTACAATAGCAAGGGGTGTGGGAATACTGTATGGGACACGTGTATACATGGGTGGTTGGTCATGTGATATGCACTCACATATCCATTGTACACCAGCTACACTACATGGAGATGCATATAATATATCAGGCATTTGGCTATAAAAATAATGCTAATTAGTTACCTTTCCTGTAACTAGTCTAGTCCAGATACAGAATTGCTGTATCCAGGACTGTATGTAAGCTTCTGAGTGGTGCCAAAGTCTGCTCTTCAATGTGTCACTTAGATATGCTAGCTTTCTCCTCTCCTGCACTTTCAATAGTGTATTACTTTAGCACTTTACCAGAAATCTTGTAGCAGGTATTTTACCACACAAACATGCTGACAGCACTAAGTGTTCAAAGAGGAAACATCTCCAGTAATTATTATTAATGGCCACCCCTTCAGGCATGTCTACAGGTCAGTTCCCTGTGCTTTCACCTATTAACCTACTGAACTTGGTCATCCTGAGGCAATGTCACAACTGCATCATGTACACTGACAACCCTCACCTCTTACCTCATTACATTCAGACTTGCAAGAGATGCACCTATACATCCAAATTGGAAGCCACATACTCCCCAGCCAAGACCAGAATATTTGGTCAAGAGGAGACAGTCAACACTTGCACCACACTACATGGAACACATAGCCCTCCAGAACACGCACCAGCATTGCCTTCATATAAAAACACAAACCACATACCCACCTTTGTGGAGGCTCTCAATGAAAAAGCTGCACAAACAGCAGACACCTCCAAGGTGGGCATGCACTCCACCACTGCCACACAACACTAATAACAAGACACATATGTCTCCTAAACAGTGTGCCACTCAACCAAAGCGCCTAAAGCAAAGCAGCATGGCCAAAACAATAGACATAGTTGACTTGATAGTGTGGAACAGTGATGTCCCACTCACTAGGTTGAAAAAGAAGAAAGTGACAGTCAGCTGGCTGTTGGCACCAGGATCCACCATATAACACATACACTGAGGTCCCCCAACAACAGGTACACATATGACTCTGTCATTGTACATGTGGGTGTGAATGTCCTGAGACGTACCACCCTGGACTATATGGAAACAGACATGGAGGAGCCCACCAACTATTTATCCCAGACGGGTATGGCCCTAGCTCTGAGCAGCATCCTACCATCACCCAAACTGATACCACAGTACAAGCTGAAAACGATTGTTCTCAACAATTGGCTACATCTCTGGTGTCATATTAAGGGGTTCCACTATCTGTGCACCTGGGATGACATGTTTGACAGACCATGATCCTTTGCCACAGATGTCCTGCATCTGTCACCCCTGGGCTTCCAGATATTGGCCAAGGCTCTTGCTATCCCTATAGTGACTATTTTATGCAGGGTTCCACAGACCACATTATCACTGTAACAGCTACAAACAAATGTAATCCGAGAATCATTCTGCTCAACACTAAAGGTCTACATTTAAAATTGCACTCACTTAAAGCAATCCTTAAACTGGAGAACATCAGCATTTTTTCTCATAGGTTCATAGGTTGGTACTAGGCTTTTGGCCCTAGGGCCTATACAAGCCTTGCCATAATAATTCCTTGGCTATTTCTTTCCACAGTATTTACTTCCCTGGACCCCTATCCAGCAGGGCGACTGATATGATCCCCGGAGTGAATTTCCCAACTCCCATCCAATCATCAAGGTTCCTTTTGAAGAGGGCCAAAGAGGAGCTCTGCTTGACATGTATGGGCAGTCTACTCCAGAGTCTGTGGAGTATCTGGGTCAGGAACCTATGTTTTGTTCATTGTGATGATGAGGTTTAGATCCCTGGAGCGTGTGTCTCTGAGGGATTGGGATTTCTTTAAGTGTAGCATGTCCAGCAGCTCTGGGTTTTACATGGCCTTGTATGTTAAGCAGAGATCGCCTCTGAGTAGATGATATGGGATAGAGTATAGGTGGAATTTTTTTAGATGGTCAGCATAGGGCATCTGCTTTAGGCCTGTGATTCTTTTAGTGAGGTATTTCTGTGGCCTTTCCAGTTGTTGCAGATGTCTTGAGAGGTACATACCAAACAGGGCTTTGTATTCTATAATGGGTCAAATGAGGGATGAGTACAGTGGGACAATGACCTCCTTTTTTCTGGATGAAAAGCCCTTAGTGATGAAGTGTGCCACATAGGAGGATTTCCTGACTGTTGTGGCGATGTGGTTATTGAAGGTGAGACCACTGTCCACCTGTGACCCTAAGTCTCTTATCACACTTTCATTGTTTAGTGTGCTGCTACCTATGTGGTAATTCACGGGTACATGTTTTTTCCCAAAGGGGATAACTATACATTTCTTGGCATTGAGCTTGAGCCCATGGCTCTGGCACCAAGCATCTGTTTCTGTAAGTCCCTTTTGTAGATATCCACATCATTTGGGGATTCAATAATGGCTCCCAGTTTGCAGTCATCTGCAAACTTTGTTAGCCAGAGTCCCCTAGTGTCAGCCTGTACTTCAGAGAAGTAGATGCCAAGCAAGAGGGGTCCCAGGACTGAACCTTGAGGTACTCCAATTGTCACTTGGCTGGATCTGGATTTGGAGTTGGCTACTTTTACAGTGTGGGTTCTGTCAGTAAGCCAGTTGGCAACCCATCGAGTGACGTAGGTATTAATGCCCAGCTTAGTAAGTTTATCTATGATTTCAGAGGGGGGATGGTTTTGAAGGCCTTGGCGAGGTCCAGATAGGCTGTGTGGACAACATTACTGCTGTCCACAGCTCTGGAGACTGATTCAAAGAAGTCAGTCAGGTTCAAGAGACAAGAAGTCAGTCAGGTTCAGGAGACAAGATCGGCCCTTCACGAACCCAAACTTCATGGGTTCCAGTGATTGAAGGTTGCCAATGTCTTTGTTTATAAGTTCCATGATAATATGTTCCATGGCCTTGCATATCAGACTCGACAGACATGGGGTGGTAGTTCCTGGGATCCAAGGTGGATCCCCCTTGTGGAGTGGGATAACTGTAGTTGTGCACCACTCAGTGGGCACGAAGTTTGAGGTGAGGCTATGATTAAACATGACACTTAGGTGAGGTGCCAGTTCATTTTGTAGTTCATGTAGTACACAGCCTGGGATGTCATCTGGTCTCATGGATGCTGTATTCTTAGCTTTGGAGAGTGTGTTTTTTACCTGTGTGGCCATTATTACTGGAATTTGGCAATCGTTCAGTAATGAGATGGGCCCTTTAGGGGGTGAGATGGGAGTGCAGTTTGCACTGAATCGATCTGCCAGGATATTGGCAATATCCTTGGGATAAGTATATTTAATGCCATTCTGTTGTAGCTCAGAGCAGATCTGAGCATTGCCATTTAGATTCTTGACATAGCTATAGAATGCCTTGTGGTTGTTTTTGGATTCTTTGGCAATTTTATATTCGTAACTAGCTTTGGAGGATTTTATGACGGATCTCAGCTTCTTACTGAGGCTGGTAAGGGATTTTTTTGCATCATGGGATTTTCCTCTTTTCGGCAACAGTTTCTTCCTATTGTTGTAAAGTTTGTTTGTTTTGTTTGTAACGGGGAACTGGATCAAGATAGCAGGAAACACACCTGCACTACCAGGCTATCACCCATTCCATACCTCTGTGGCCCCAAAGTTGGACTGCAGCTGCAAGGGTGGTGGTGTTTCAATATTCATAATGGATGCACACACCTCCAGACTGTTAGCACAATGCATCTGGGATACTTCAGGTTCAGCTAACATTAGGTAAGACAGTAATACAGGTCCTTGCCTGATGTAGGTCCACAAACATGGCACAAGACTCACACTCCACATTCCTAAGCACCCTGGAGAATATTAGGTTCCAAGCTAACACTCTCATACTGGCTGATATCAAGTACCCCTCTGTTAACTGGAAAAACTACTCATGTACCAATACACTTAGCCAATGCTTTCTGGGATTCATTCATTCCAATGCCCTGGATATGCTCGTTCTTACTCCCACTAGAGGTATCCACATCCTTGACCTGGTCATTACTAACATGGGTGAATGTTGCTCTACACCAATAGTCAACTCCTCCCTGGTTAGTTACTAACACAAACTAATCACATTATAATTCCACATCCCTCCCACCCTCCACAAAGGTAACTACCATGAAATCTTCTCCAAAGGTAACTTTGGCACATACAAACAGAGGTGGCTAGCTGCATGGCACCCATGCAAATGGAGACTAGTTGCATGACTGCAGAACCTTACACCAATACACTGTACAAACACACACACAAATGCATAGATCTCACCATACGCAAGACAACCAAGATGCTCTCCTCAGAAATAAGGAAGCCAATCTGGTAGTCGCCTGCCATAAAGAAACCCTACAACAGGTGGAAGAACTTATTGTGGAATAAGGTGACTTCCCAAGTCTGGGAATTCTTCCTTATCAGCCTCAACCAAAGGATGTGATCTCTCCTCAACACCTGTAAAGGTACCTATGTCAACATGATTGCAGCAGATAGTGGAAACAACCACAGGGCCTTCAGTAGTAATGTATAGAATTTCCACAGCACAGCAGCATAACCCTCAGATTATGTATGCTTGTATCTGTTGAGGTGGTGCTTTCATTTGGCTTCTGGGCAATAACTCTAAAATGCACTACGGTGATATTTCTTCCGATATATGTTAGCAAGAACAATGTTACTACAACAACCTTCTCAGCTTATCTACTCGCATCATTTGGATATGTCACTATTGTCATGCCTTTGTCCCCCCACTTTGTCTTGCTTATTCCACATTCATTACACTACAGAGTTGTGAGAATACCTCTCCACTGCCAGGCTGTTTGAAGACTGTCCAGGTGTTTGGCCCTTACTTTGTTACTGTTCCACAGTTTCTTTGCATTTCTCTGGGTAACACTGTTATGATGCAAGGATTTATGTCAGTGAAGATTGACATACATGTCAATTCCCATCCCCATAGCATTCCAACAGTTTTGCTGATACAGTCCCTGTTGCTGTGCAACTCTTCAGTTATGACAGAAAATATTCTGATTATGTCTGTATATGTGGCCCATTACCCACCATTTGTACATTTGTTCATTAGTCTTGCAGTATGATTCAGAGGTATATCTGCACTGCATGTTATATGACTACATATATATATATATATATATATATATATATATATATATATATATATATATATATATATATATATATATATATATATATATATATATATATATATATATATATATATATTCACTTCAGAAGCTCAAAATACTGAAATCTCGAATTTCAGTATCTCGAGCCCAAGAAGTCGAATCCACATAATAGTGAATGTGCACAAAATTCAAAACCTCGAATACCGGAGGTTTTGAATTTTGTGCTTCTAAAGTTCCGCTATGGCCATGTATTCAGCTAAGTGTGTGTGTGTTAAGAGGTTTGGGTAGGGGCTGTGGTGTTTGTCAGTGTGTTTTGTTGCTGTGATGTGTGCGTGTGAAGAGAAAGTAGCTTGTGTGGTGGTGTTTTGTGTTTGTATGTTGTGCGA
>NC_056738.1:246308797-246336297 GCF_019279795.1 Protopterus annectens
ATGCATACCCCTCCCTCACAGAATGACTTACAGGGGCATATAAAGGTATTACATACACTGACCTCTGAACTGTACAAGGACACACATGTTTTGTCCAGCTGTAGCCCACATATGTATGGACCCTACCCCACAATATGTGTGGGGACTACAACATCACTGGAATGATGGCAGGAATGGCAGCACAACATCTTCATAGGCCACTACTTAACAACTTCTTACTGCATGACATATGGAAAAAGTCTGGTATATATGTGGAAGACAGAGGCTGGAAGATAGGGCCATATATTCAATTTTGTTGTTATACACTGAGAAAGTTGCTGGTGTTACAGGATAGTTTGCAACATATCCTTATTCAGGAATATGAAGTCAGAAACACAGATGGATATAGCCATGTACTGATAGCACTCAACAGACAAAATGCCAGTGATATATCTGAGACAAGACCTATGTGGTGGACAGACAAAACATAGCCAATCCTCTGGCCATCATGTGGATAGGCCCACAGTTGAGAGCTATGCAGACAGACTACATTCCATGCTAAACTAGTATGTACACACAAACCCTGTAACACTAGTGGTATACTATGCATATAACAACACTACAAATACTGTCTGCAGGTCTGAAACCTTATACAAATATGTAGTTGGCCTGTGTCTGCAAGTCCTCTTGTAAGAGGTATTGCTATCTGGTGTCTGTAACACTGCTGCCCACACACAGGAAGGATGTCCTCCATACAGGAAAGGTAAAGGGACAATGCCCACATGATTTAGTATTTTTTAGTAGTGGGTTACCATGACAGTTATAATTTAAAGTACTACACAGCAGGCTGCATGGAGGTAGCAAGTGGTGGACACTGATTGGTGCAGAGGCCATCACCTGATCATGTGCATCACCTACAAAATCAATGCTGCAATCTGTTCATAGCAGCTCAATTCATGTAGTGGAGAGAGAGAGAGAGAGAGAAACAAACATCCAGTAAATAAAAATTTGTCCATAGTTTCGTAGGTTCATAGGCTGGTACTAGGCTATCAGCCCTAGAGCCTATACAAGCCTAGCCATAACAATTCCCTGGCTATTTCTTCCCACAATATTTACTTCCCTGGACCCCTGTCTAGCAGGGCAAATGGCGTGATCCCCAGGGTAAATTTCCTATCTCCCACCCAATTGTCAAGGTTCCTTTTGAAGAGGCCCAAGGAAGCACTCTGCTTGACATGTATGGGCAGTCTATTCCAGAGTATGGGGAGTCTCTGGGTCAGGAACCTATCCCTCCAGCATGTTTTGTTCATTGTGATGACAAGGTTTAGGTCCCTGGAGTGTGTGGCTCTGATGGATTGAGATTTATTTAAGTGTAGCATGTCCAACAGCTCTGGGTTTGACATGGCCTTGTATGTTAAACAGAGATCGCCTCTGAGTAGATGATATGCAACAGACTATAGCTGGAGTTTTTTTAGTCAGTCAGCATAGGTCAACAACTGACCCTACAGCATAGGTCAACAACTGAACCTACACACATCCCAAGTTAACCAAGGGGACACAGCAAACTGTATCCTAAAGAGATGACAATCCTACAACAGATATGTGAAACATATATGCATGTAACTGAATGTAGTACTTGGTCTATAATAATGGTATAGATGATGTGGAATGATTTCTATGTGCCATCAGAAGTTGTTGTAATGATGTCCTGCTGAACAACTGCTATGGACAATAGTGTCTGTCCCTGTGGGCAGTGGGCCATACCTGTCAACTGTGCAGATCAGCACTAAATGACAAGATGTAAGCCATGATAGTGTGTGTTCTGTACCGCAAGACATGTATATTAGTGCGGCCAATAGCTCGTAGTGGAAGTAATGCTGTTATGATAAACACATGAGTTTCAGAGCACACCACTTGCAGGACAGTCATGTTAACATGTAATGTTGCATGCACAAATGCCATATGTGTGTAATAGGCTTACCTGCAATCTGTCCCTATATATACCCCCCTAATGTTAGGCTGTGTCCACATGTGACACCTGTCTGTGTTGTAGCAAAGCAGAACAGTGCAGCTGTGCAGGAAGGAGAGTTAGAGAGTATGGACCTGATGCTTGAATGCACTGTATATATATATATATATATATATATATATATATATATATATATATATATATATATATATATATATATATATATATATACATATATGTCTACAGATATACAGACACACACACACACACAATATATATACAAATACACAACTCATAATATATATCTACATATATATATATATATATATATATATATATATAAAATGTCTACATATACAAACACACACACACACACACACACACACACACACACATAAATATATATATATATATATATATATATATATCTCTACAGCAGTAAGTGGGTGCAAAATGGACAGTTATGTCTGGTGTGAACTCCATGTTGAGAATACATTTTCCTTGTTTGTGAAGGTGGGTTTTGGTATTTTGGGGAAGGATAGTAAGTATATTTGGGGAGGTAGGTTGGGTTGGAAGACAGACAGGACAGCATAAAGGGTGGTATATGACACATGTGGTGGGTAAACACCTTGCATGGGGAGTGTTGTTTGGAATGTGGAAACCCATGAGCCCCCATATGGAAACAGTGGGACCAAGGTCTCCATCCATGGGCAGTCACAACAGTATCTTCACGGCCCTGAAGGTGCCTGGGCTGGGGGCTGATCAGGAGGAGCATGCAGACCCTGTGATTGTGCATTGAGGGCTTCAAGGTGCTGTAGCATATCCCCCAAGTCTCTGTGGCGCTCTTTATGAACCAGACCCTGGACCTGACTTTGGGTGACAGGATCCTGTCTGTGTGTGCTCTGAGGGAGGGTAAACAACATCCCCTGAGGTGGTTCCACCTGAAAGTAGTGCAGGACCAGTAGATGAGGTCCCAGGGTGGGTCCCAGATGTGATGTGGTCTGGTAACATGGCCAGATGAGGTGGGAGAGGTGGTTCTGCTGGCAACTGTCTTTCCAAACATGCTGTTGTGTCACTGGTATAGAATATATGTGGGTAGTAATAGTACACACATTCCAGGATTATTTCTAACAGCATGCATAGAGATCCCCATTAACACAAAACAACAGATGTGTAGCAGTCACATAGCAAACAAAATACATGCATATATGGAACCATAGTGGCCCTTACAATGGCATGCAGGTGACATTGTTCGTAACAGGACACCAATGATAGTGTTTCAACATGGAGCATGACTACAAACACATTGCACAAATTGTTGTAGAATACGATATATGTCCCAACAGTAGGTCTGTTGTAGACATACCTGTTGAGTTGTGTGAGCAGATTGTTGTTGCAGATATGGTGAGGGGGAGACAGAGATGTGTATTAACAATTATTATATCCTTGCAGTATGAGGTCCTCAGACCTGTTTTCCTCTTTATGTCTTTCAGGCACAATGTCTCAGGAGAGACTTCCGATTTACACACCCCAGGAGAATGAAGTCATCATCGCATAGCTGGTGCAGCACTACCACACCCTGTTTGGGCATACAGCCCATGATCTGCAGGAGAGGACCACCCTGTGGAACGATCTTGTCCACAGGGTAAATGATGTCAAGCTGCATAACTGCGGTTATGAGCAGGTCCGACATCGCTGCACTGATCTACTCCGCCATGCCCATTGTCATGCTGCTGAGGTTAGGGGGAACCAGCTTGCAATGGGGGGGTCATGCCTTCCAGCCCCCCTGACACATGTTGAGGGGCTCTTTACCAGCCTCAGTGCACCTGCCCTCCTGCAAACACAAGACCCGGCGGAGAGCATAGTGGAGGTGGGTGCCACCCACACATTGGCTGAGGAGCATGCAGGTAAGGCCACAGGGCACATCAGTAGACCACTGTTGTGTATCCATCTGCATCTGTAGAGTTTAATCATGCATATGTGAGATTAAATATATATACTCTGTTGCTGCATTGTAGTAATAAACAGATGTGCATAATCTGTAGTATTGTGCGTTTGTACTGTTGATAAACTGCAATGCTGCTCCCACCCTGTACCAATGCCACATGTGTGGCTACTGACATCACATCTCTCACACAACTATGTAGGTCCCTCTGGTATACCTCCAGGGCAACAGCCTGTAGCTGGTGAGTATGGTGTTTGTTCAGGTTTGCCAATACACTGGTCATGTTATGGCCATGGTATATTCCATGCACACATTTAACACACCTACGCATAATGCATGCTGTACATGTTCACGTATTGTTGCTGTTAAATGCACTGCAAAACAGAGTTCACCATGGTAGCGTATCTGAAGGGTATGTAAGAGCCCTGCAATATAACTAACAACTGTCATTGCAAGATGTGTGCACAGAGATGAACATAATGGTGGTACAAATGGCCTACAGTAGGGACATGTCTGAAACATCACCCTTATACAGTGCTACGACAGTATATATACCATTATTACAGTGAGAACTGTTACAGATCTGCACTACGGCATAACACAATTCTGCATTCCACAACCCTTACAACCTGCAATGTGGTCCTAATATGAGCAATGAATGTGTAATATGGAATCCTATGTTAGGATAGCAAATAGGGGAAATACATACCTTCACAAACACTGGAAGCATATGTGTCCATACACTCCAGGTAACATATTGTGGAAGCAGCTTTTGAGGTACTGACAGCATGCATTCTTCATGAGTATGGACCTTCCAGTAAGTACAGATCCTCAATGTCACACCAAAAAATGGTCTGTTGTCCAAGACGTTTGGCCATCAAATGTGCCCACTTACCTGCAACAGAGGCAGCTGTGGCTTGCTCACATCTTACAAGCCATGGAATGGATCCCATACCCAACAGGTAGCACACAGGAGTTGGACATGTAGCCTTACTTCACCATTGCATATACCAAGGCAAACAGTGCAGACAGCCATGTATGTGGCAAGGATGTATGGGACAGGATTAATGTAGAAAATAAACAGATGGCCATCCAAGACAGATGACAACACATGTTGCAATCTGGTCATGCAGGCTGCCTAGTAACATGCTGCAACACTGAGGGAGTTGCAGGAATGTCTAGCAAGTACTGGCTGTGCAGTACCTGTGTCAGCAATTGCCTGGACTCTGCATAAGTGTGGCCCATGGGTTAGGGTAATCAGATAGGACAGTTGTACCACAGGAAACATCAGCCAGGCCTCTCTACAGGTAGTATATGCATAACAGCAAATGTCCCCAAAAGGCATGCTTTGGAATGTGTGCTGGTGTACCAAGACCATGTTGGAAACCTACAGACAGTATCAATTAAGATACATGTGCTGCACAACTAACACATCACCCCACCTCAGGCCCACCATCCCCATCTGTACATTGCTGGTGCCACTGTACACCTGTATGTTTGCCAATTCATTAGCAGGGACTAGGCCAGTACACATGGTGTTCAGAGTTTGGGAGACTGCAAAATGACACACATGCGTAGGCCATAGTTGTCAAGAATTTGCAAAAAGGCTGAGGATGGGGAGGGGGTGTCATCCTGAAGCACAACAGCGTACTGAAACAGAGATCCAAAGCTCACTAAGAAGGCTGTATCTGCACGCAGTCAAGTCATGAATTGTGGCAGACATAACCCTGACTCCACAGCAATAGTGATGGCACTGTGTGACCTCTAAGGGCTGTGCACATGAGTTGACCTTGCAATCATGCATAGTTGGGGGACATTTGCAGGGCAGAGTGACCAAATACTGGCAAATGCAGATGGCCCATGCTAGTATACCCCTTCCAGGAATAGTGACTGCTGTAGTACACATAACAGTTGGTGCAACAAACCATAATGATAAGGGTGTGCACACATATGCACCCACAAATTGTATGCATCTCAATCAGCATCTGCACAACTAACACATTTGTTTGATACTGCATTTGATTGCACAGGTCATATGTCACATATCAGGTTCATGTAATGTTAACATATGCAGTAATGTGGCCCCATGGCATATCAGGGAAGAGGGTGCTATATCAGTAAGGGTGTGTACACTCCCCATAACCATGGTATAGTTTGAAGGTTGTTCAGTGTAATTGTATTTTATTGGCCATACATGCACCGCTGATGATATCTGTAAATCAGACATCAGGCATTCACAAATGACATCTGTCCACATATCATCCCAGGTATGTGTCAGACAAACACACAGGGGCTGTGAGCAGCAGAGCAAACATAACTGACACACATATACACATTCGGCAATGGTGTGTACACCTGTGAGGTATGGTGCACAGTACATGCCAGGGTGTCGAACAGGTGCACAGCAATACTATATATATGGGTGCAGAGTGTTCCAGGGAAAGGGGTATCACCTACTAACACAACCCATGCATCACAGAGATGTATAACGTTGGTAACAGGGATTGACCATAGCTGTACTGCATGCTGTTGAGTACCATATGTTATGCATGTTGACAGATGGGTAATGAGAGGTCTGTGTGTAATACCTTTGTGCAACCTCACCTGTAAGTGTGTGTGTGTGTGTGTGTGTGTGTGTGTGTGTGTGTGTGTGTGTGTGTGTGGGGGGGGGGTTAATCTGTATCTGGTGGAGTGGAGGGGATTGATGTATGTAGAATGCGTGTGTGTGTGTGTGTGTGTGTGTGTGTGTGTGTGTGTGTGTGTGTGTGTGTGTCCATGTATGCACAAGTGTGAGTGTGGGGTTGTTCATACCTCTCAACTTCCCTTAGAAATCATGCAGTACATGAACATGGACAGACACATTAGACACCAGAAATACTTTTCTGAAATGTAATCTTAGGACAGCTGATAGTATAATAAAGTCTGCAGCATGAAATATGCATTGGGGGAAAACTAGACACCAAGGATATGTTTTTAATTGCAATCAGCAGAAAGGTGAAAGTATGCAGCACTAAAGATGCATTGGGGAATTATTAGACAACACCAGAGAGTGTTTCCAAATATTACTGTAGTCCATATAAAAAGTTAATAGAGCAACAGATCTTGCATCTTCTGAACAATAGTCAAGTATGACACTCCAGTGCATGACATTATTGAGTGACTGTAGTAGCCCATAACATATGAGGGCCATGCTCAAGACATCTCAACAAAACCAGGATGAACACTTGATGACACCAGGGAGTCTTTAAAAAATGACTCCAATCAAGTTAAAGAGTCAATGAGGTAACAGGTCATGTTTTGTGATCACTTTTCTGAGCAATTGGAAGAATGATACGTTAATGATTGGTATCATTGACTGTAATTCTTCAAGACTGATGCAGAATGGTGAAAATAAGAGAACAATTTATGAACATTCTATAAACTCAGGGACAGGTTAGTAGTATGGTGGAATGTTTTGTGTGTGTGTGTGTGTGTGTGTGTGTGTGTGTGTGTGTGTGTGTGTGTGTGTGTGTGTGTGTATGTGTGTGTGTGTGTGTGTGTGTGTGTGTGTGTGTGTGTGTGTGTGTGTGTACTGTTAAGCAATGATGTACAGGTCTTAAAGTGTTTTTCTTGTTTTCCCCTCTCAGGTAGCGAGGTGGGTCAGGATCCCTCCTGCAGGCAATCTGATGTTGGTGTCCATACAGACACTGAAAATGGTGATAGGTGTGTTGAGGCACAGGCGGGGTTGTCAGGGGCTGAAGCTGCACCATAGTTTGACATCCCACTGTTATCCATCCCATCCCTGCACACAGTCACATTGCCTAAACATACCCCATCACCAGTGGCCATAGCTGAGGGACAGCTGGCAGTTGGTGGCATGGGACAGAACAGTGTGGTATCTATGGCACATGTGTCTGGACACAGCAGCCATAGCCGGATGTCTGGCGGGGTACCACATAGGCAGATTTACAGGGGTGCTCATTGGAGGGCTGCTGGTCATCATGCCGCTGGCAGAAGTGCCACATCTGGTACCACCAGACGCATGTTTCAGGCCATCATGGAGGTGCAGGCATGTATGGAACGGTACACCAGACAGGATCTGAGGCTGCAGAGGGCTACTCATTCAGCTGTTACTGACAACATCCATGATCTTGAAGGTTCCCGCCATTATTTTTCAGAGGTCATGGATAGACAGTTGGGTGAGATAGTGGGAATCCTTGACCATGGAATGTCTGTGCTCGAGCATATGGTGGGAGTTGGGCGATGGCCATGTGGACGTAGGCCAGCAACACCAACAGCTGAAGGTCAACGTGGATGTGCCAGAACACAGAGCCACTCCTGTAGTGGCAGTACCAGCCCCAGCACTGTAGGGGGGGTGTTTTCCACACCACACCACAGCAGGCCACATGCACATGGCCCTGGCCAGTTCCAAGAGGGACCCAGATCCAGTGGACAAGTGTCATCATCAGGGGAGAGTACCATATTGTGGCTTGTACCTGGTGGTGCCCATGGAACCCCTGGCAGGCACAGTTCTCATGTCCATGGCCGGAGACAGTGAACTGCACACCCTGACAGGTATGGTCTGCAGCTGTCCAATAAACCGCTGTATAGGGCAGCCACATGGCAGAATTGTGTGCATGCATACACACACACAATACCAACACAGCTAGGGCAACCCCATACCTACACACATCACAACACCCAATTTAATAATTAACCCCCCTCACTCACACACATTGTGTCAAATGTATGGCTCAGCCTAGGTCTCTGGCAAACCAATAACACACCCTGTGCATATGATACATGTGTCACACCCCTGTCATCCATAACACTGATGCAGGGACAGGCTAATATAGTTCTGATGCACAGGGTGACTGTACTACAGTGTACCAATGCAATGCTGTGTAACATTTAGTCAGCAGTAAAGTTTAATGCTTACATGTCAGGAAGTGTAGCTGTCCAGTCATGATGCATTATAGCTGTTATTAACATTGAGTGATTGTGGTCCCCATAATGTATTCCATTTGTGTTGTAGGTGTCCATGTGTCAGCAGGATGATGGTCTGCTGTTATATCCTACAAGGGGCAGGACACTGTGGTGACACCTTGGCTGTGCCATACCCTGATACAGGTGAACACGTCACAAGTCTGTATAACAGTTACTCCATGTGTCACATGGCAGATAGGTCTGGGGGTGGTGTATACAGGTGAGTGCATGGTGTCTGATGTCAGCAGCCCTTCTACAGTGGACAATGGTAAGTGTACTGGGTGGTACACACCACATGTTTGTGTATAACACACACAGAGGCTTTGGTGTTGATGCAATACACAGAGAATTATGTACACATGGATGTATGTACCTATGCAAGGAACCCATTTTAGCCTATGTAATTCCACCAAGACAGAACAGACACAACAGCACATTGGGAAATAAGCAGTCTGCTAGTTTAATGTCATTGACAATGGTACTGGCAGGGTATATGTCCTCTTCCCCAATGTAGTGCAATCCTCAACTCTCTAAACATAGGTGTGCTGATGTGAGTGGCACAGCCCTACCTTTTGGAGGGTGAGAGGTGCTGTAGAACCACAGATAGTGTGATAGACAACTACTTAACCTGTTAACATGAACTGTACAGTATTACGGACAGCTAAGTGGGGGGATACACTCAACAGTAACTGCAATGATGGCGGCTGTGTCCACAAGAGCCACACCCAGCTATATATACCAACCCTAGTATTGTTGTACACCTATACAGTGGGGAAGAGGGCATTTACACATCTACCACTAGTTGTGATGGAATGTATTTCCACAGGATGATACCTGTGAAATGTTAGCATTTGCCAGGCTTTTCTCGGACAGATGCCCTCCTGGGACATGTATATTCTGCAAACAGAAGTAGATTCCTTCACATACACACACACTCTTACTTGGCAACACTGGGACTAGAACCCCTATCTAGGTATGTAGTACTACTGATGTTTGTGGCTTTAATTGCACACACCACACAGCTTTTAGGATGAGGTGTGTTTCAGGTTACATGTTACGTGAAAAACATCCCCAGGCCTGTACAGTAAGGTAATGGGGGATGTACTGGTTGCTTATGGACAATACATAGTGTGACATACTGTCATATACACATTGACAAATAAATAACAGTCAGACACACATCTGAGAGACCTGGGCTTATCAGTGCTAACTACCTTGTCAGTGTGTCCATTCTTTTACAGATAAGTTCCACACAGCACATGCATAACTGGGCTGGATAGTGTTCTCAGTTACCTGTATGGTTGATGGTGCCACTGGTCCCCATACAGTGCAATATGGGACATGTACTGGGGGTACCATGGTGTAAAGACAGTATACCCAGCACCCACACCCCACAGTGGATATTGTATGCATTGAAACCCATGATAACTCTCTGACATACCCACCATCACACATTAACCAGGACTGCAATACAACCCCTTGTCTATCCCAAGACTGCTTCTAAAGGGATATGCATCTAATCCACATGCCATAGGAATAATAGGGTGATGTATTGTCATGGCTCTTCTATGGTCAGCAACATCACTATCTCTAATACTGTGTGGCAAGGCATATTGTATTAAGAGAATGTGGCCTCATAATGCTGTATCCTACAAATATACACACATGCACACATATACACACTTGCCAGAACTCAGGGGGTATCCCATGTCTATCAATCCATTTCTACAACAGTGTTGTGCTGGTACTGAAAGCCCCAGGTAGCCCTTAGGTGAAGTGCATAACAAGATATATGTAATGTCTGGTACAGCAGCAGCCACATCTAACTATGGCAATGGGGGGTGTGGTGGGTGTGAAGAACCTCAGGGTATTATCAACTACAGATCTACAAACACACAGACACTGTTATTCTCAGTAATGCACACATACACATTTGTCAGTACTGGGGTCCATCAGTGCAGGTGTTCATAGGTGTGTACCAGACTATTGTCCATGGAGAGATGGGAAGTGTAGGGGATGTGTGTACAGTGGCATCATGCCACCTGCCATATGCCAGTAGGCCATCTATCAAAAGATACCACAGGGGTGACCCTCAGGGTGAGAGTTACATCCAATCATCTGGTTTCCTCTTGCAGAGGGCCATTGAGGAGCTCCAGTTGATATGTTTGCAACAGGTATTACATAACATGGTCCATATCTGTCTTGGAGACCTGTACCCAAGCATGCTCTGTTGACTGTGGTAGTATAGTTGAGGTATCCATGGCATGTGGTGCATACAGGGTGTGGATTCCTAGCTGTGGCATTCATAACACAGCTGGGCAGACATGTCAGTGTCAGTCAAGCATAGATTGCCTGTAAGTAGCCAAGATGGATACCTGGCATCTGCACATCTGTACAGAGGACAGACCAACATCAGTTAGCCAACTGGCTATGCGTTTGGATGACTGTGTTGACAGATAGAGATCTGACACATATAGGTATGGCATTACAACATGACAGCAGCCCACAATGACATGTCCTAAACACACAGTAGTCTACAGTTAATATCCACATGTCAGATCAATATCCAGTAGGAAATATTTAATGAGACACAGCTCACACACCAAGAACATGACAGTGAGGACGCAGAGTCCATCTTTGCATGCAGGAGTGTTTGGTTCCATTACTGCTATCTGCAATCTACTCTTACTTGGGAAAGCACTGTCAACAGTAGTAACATAATGTTATACTGCATGCCAGTGTGACTGCATATAGCCTGGGATACTACCCATGTATGTAACACATACAAATGTATAAGAGTATTGTACAAGTCATATATACTCAGGTGTCCTAGACAGCAGATTCACACCCCTTGCCACTGTAATGACAGCACATAGATGCATGTTATGCACATGGAATTAAATACACTTATTAAAGATGTCATTACCCTGCTATTTTATCAGACCAGAATATGAGCACTGATTACCAGGGCTGAGCCATGCTTAGCAGGTTTCAGCATTGCTGCAATATAAATGCTAAGCACATTTGTGCACTGGTGAGCAAAGCCTACATGGTGTAAGTGCCTGTACGTTTGACAATACATTAGCAGCACTTACTGTTGGGCAAACCTGCAGAAACTTGCTTAAAGCTGCTCAAAACTGCCTTAACCACTCTGTATCTAACAGCCCTTGTTCTGCCCAGCAACAAAATAAACAGCCCTTGCAGGACTTGAACCCAGGACCCTGTACACTATAGTCACAGCAGTTAACACTAAGCCATCACCACTGTGAAGGAAGCTGTTGTTTTTTCCAATATATCTGTCAGTACACATACTGAATAGTGTTGAACAATTGCTATGACATCTACAGTTGTGTAATACTTGTTAGTGATATTACTGTTGAATCAAGTATGTTGTTATATCTAAATATACACATAGATAAATATAGTGTGATACATCTGGGAAGGTATATACAACAGTCATGTTTACACATAAGGATACGTATATATATATATACATATGTAAATATATGTGTACATGCACATACACACACACACACACACACACACACACACACACACACACACACATATATATATATATATATATATTTATATACATCTGTATATTGCATTATATATATGGTCATATATAGATCTATCTGTATATATATATATATATATATATATATATATATATATATATATATGGGTCTACTTTCATAGACCGAACGTACGAATCACCGACACACATTTTCCCCACCCCAAACAACCGACAACACACCACACCGACAACTCAACATACCGAACACCAAAACACCGACACAAAAAACGCCAAATACACATTGCACACAACAACATATCCACTAACCTTAACCTAAACCCTAACCCTAACGTCCGACACTGCCGCACACTTACCCAACCCGCACCCTAACCCTAACTCACTTAACACACCCCTAAATCTCAACACCGTCACTATCGCACACTCACCCTACCTGCACCCTAACCCTAACTCATTTAACACACCCCTAAACTCCAACAACGTCACTATCGCACACTCACCCTACCTGCACCCTAACCCTAACTCACTTAACACACCCTAAAACATTCAGCCCATCACTATCGCACACTCACTCCACCCGCATTCTAACCCTAACACACTTAACACTACCCTACACAGCTCTACGTCACTTCCACACACTTACCTCACCAGAACCCTTAGTCCGACACCACCGCACACTCACATTTTCCACACACTATCCTAAAATCCCTCAGTATCGTACACTTACCTGTCCGCTCCCCAATACTACATCTGTCACTTTCGCACACTTACCGTCTCGCGCTCACACGCTGCCGTTGTCGGTCTCTCAGCCGTCGGGATATCGCGTTTTCGGTAACCTACCTGTTCGGTCATTCCGTCTCGGTCTTCCAGGTGTCGATAAAGTGGCGCTTCGGTCTATGAAAGTAGACCCATATATATATGTATGTATGTATATATATGAATGTATATCATATATGTATCTATATATATATATATATATATATATATATATATATATATATATATATATATATATATATATATCTATGAATATATGTGTGTGCGTGTGCATATATATATATATATATATATATATATATATATATATATATATATATATATATATATATATATATATATATATATAGATATATATATATATATATATATATATATATATATATATATATATATATATATATATATATATATATATATATATATATATATATATATATATATATATATATATATATATATATATATATATATATATATATATATATATATATATATATATATATATATATATATATATATATATATATATATGTATATATATATATATATATATATATATATATATATATATATATATATATATATATATATATATATATATATATATATATATATATATATATATATATATATATATATATATATATATATATATATATATATATATATATATATATATATATATATATATATATATATATATATATATATATATATATATATATATATATATATATATATATATATATATATATATATATATATATATATATATATATATATATATATATATATATATATATATATGTGTGTATATATATATATATATATATATATATATATATATATATATATATATATATATATATATATATATATATATATATATATATATATATATATATATATATATATATGTATATATATATATATATATATATATATATATATATATATATATATATATATATATATATATATATATATATGTATATACATATATGTTTAACATATGTCCAGAACATGTAGTGGATGCATACCTCAGCACCAATAGTCGCAACCTCTTAGTGCAAGGGGGTGTCATGTAAGTATTGCAGGTATAAATGTAGACTGTTGCTACTGTAACGTGGGGTTGTCTTAATAGAAATGTTGTATGTGGGAAGTCACATCTGATACTGACATGTACACCATCAGTTACTGACAGACATCCTAAGATCATCATAGTACAGTACCACAGATATCACAGTAATGTTCCTGTGGAATACAGCAGAGATATGACCAGTAAATGTGGACAGTCTGACACACTCTGGTTAGTCCAGAGGTATACACATAACCCCTTAGTGCAAGACATGTGGACCAAGGCTGACAAAGTGGATGTTTACATTCATGTAAATGGGGATATCACGTAAATACTGGAATAGATATGCTCATACAGTTTATGTATTCATACACTCCTTTCTGTCCTGACACATAATAACCAGAGGAGCAGAGGTCACAAGCCCACATACTACCCACTAGTTAGTGACATACATCTGTGCAGCATTCCACTGTTTTTTCAGAAATACACAACAGTTGTAGTGGCCTGGCAGCAGTACATCTGACACATATCTGGACATAACATCACACTAGGTAAGTACACTGAGCTATGAGGCATGCCACAAAGCACTATGCAAACTACAGGCAGACTGCCACAACACTGGCCTACATTTCTTATGGGGTAATACACATGTACCTACAAATATAGCAGGCTCTACGAGCATGTAACAGTACAGAATAGCAGACACTTGTGTGAAAGCACATACCCACAACCAATCTAAACACAGCCACATATGGTAAGTGTGCTTAATATTACAGTATATGGATTGTGTGATCCACCATTCTCTTATGTGCCACTCACACACTAACCCTACATATACTGGGCCAATACACAGTGTATTATGATGCCAGACTGTGGTATGGGACATGTGTGGGTTTGGCCCTACAAACATGTACGCCAATAGGGTACCATACACTGGAGCAGCATGCAACATCAGATAGAACAGGACCAAGAACAATGACATCTACCACTGTCTGTACACTGGCCAAGGTACATATTCGCAATACATACTCTGTTGACAATCACCATAAGTATACAGACCTCACTACTGTACACACTACAACAAAATGTCCAGGCTTTGTCCTCAAATATAAGCCCTACTATACATAACATGTCTAGAAGTCTGATATCTCACTGGCTTGTTATCAGGTATGATGTCAATAAACAATGGTGTACTGAACATATGCACCTCTTACTGCATGACATATGTACAAAGGTTGACAGAGTTGTGGCTGGAGGCACAAACACAGGGCCAATATTGACATGTTGCTGTGATAAACTCATACATGTACTGGTGTAACAGGGTTTGTTCTGACATATGTCTTCTGAGGGATATGAAATCAGTAACTCTCATGGCTGTCACCATGTACTGACTGCAATCCTCAGACTCTGCTACTGCATTTCTAAAGATAGGTCATCTGTGAGTAACACAACACATGTAAGACTCCAAACACTGGCCAGTCTGCAGAGAGCCCTACAGGTGAGGGTTTCCCCAACCACATAACACAGTCATGACAGGTATTAACTCTTGTAGACTAGCAATAGCCACACAGACCCTATTAAACCAACATTACTTCAAATGTAGAAGAGCAAGACTTACATTCTGTCCTTAAGTCTGGAACATCCCCCTTGTGTTTGTTGGCTTGTCTCCACAGTGTATGTTGTAAGAGGTATATCCCACTATCCTCTGTGATGCTGTTTGCCAAACACCGACATGAAGTCCTGCTCGCAGTGAATGAAAAGGGCCATCACCTACATGATGTTCCTAGTTATAGGAGTGTGTTTCCGTGCAACTGGCTATGGGAATGTTACCACAGCTGTTCCGCATGCAATCAGCTAGTGGGGGACTGCAATTTGTGCACATGCCATCAGCTGATCATGAGCATCACTTACAGAACACACACTGCTGCCTAAGCAAAGCAGGTGTACTTTTCCACATCCACAAGAGAGGGAGTGAGAACGACAGATAGGAAGGGGGTATGAGAGTAACAGCTACACATGCTTGTGTCACACACTTACCAGTACAGGGTTTTAAACTCCTGCCTGACTATGTATTGTTACTACATTTTTATGCAGTTATTGCATGCACCACAGAGCTTACATGTTAGAGAGCTCTCCAAAGATATATTTAAAGGTGAGTGACATCAGCAACAGTGATAAAGGAGGGATCAGATAGGTGCAGTACATGTGCCTGTCTACAAAAGCAGGTGTCAGGGAAGACACAATCACACTCTCTCAAAGACTCACACACATTATCACAGTTGGCAGGGTCAGGATTAGCATTCCTAACTAACTAGTTTGTTACACTACAGTATTATGCAGGTATCACATGCACCACAGAGATTATCAGGCTGATATATGGGCAAAGGATATGCCAAGGTGACTGACATAAAAAGGCATGCTTCAGTATGGCAGTGGGAGGTGTAGTGAGTGTAAATGGCTTCCAACTCATTAATCTCCACACACGCAGACCCACATTTGCCAGTGCTGACATGCATGGGTTCATTGCTTCACAGGTGTGTAGTGGTTGACTGTGCCAGAAGGCTGTATAAGGCTGGGGAAAGGGTATACCTTGGCCTCAGGCCACATGACAATGGTCTGCAGTGTGGCTTAAGGATGTAGTCCCTGGATTGGCCCACAAAGGTGGGTACTGTATTCACCATCCACTCATCTGGATTACTTTTGTGGGTGGCCAGTGCTGTGCAGTGCTTGCCATGTATGTGTTTGATATTCCATGACATGGATGGTGTCTGGAATGTGCACATGTCCCTCATGCATGTTCTGTGACATGTGGAAGTGTACCTGGTGTGTCTGGGGCATGTTGTGTGGACAGATTCTATCATCTGATGTGACATTCCTGACCTCAAGTGGTGAGAACTGGCTCTGGAGCTGAGGTTGATCATGCACCTGCATTGACAGCATGATACAGGTATTCACTGGTGTTAATGGCATCTGTCCATACAGGGTATGTGTATAAGGCATGGTATTTCCTCTGTGGGTTACATTTGCTGATTCTACAGTTGTTGCAGGCGTCCAGTGGGGAACATAGCAAAGGACCACTGTAAGTAATTATTTGCCTGTTGTAGGGATGGAACAGAGTGCCATGTCCTCTGCAGTCCACAACAATCACACCGTGGTTACTATCTGTGGGCAATATGCAGGGAACTACCAACATAGTAATTGTTGCCTAGCCAAGTGTGTTTGTGTATGAGACATGGGTGGAGAGTGTTCTCTGGGTTATACAAGTGTTGCCTATATTGTTCCCCATTCCATAATGTCACATGTAGGGGTATGGATTGTCTACACCAGCCTCTCTGCTGTTTGACATCTGTTGACTTTGTAAGGTGGACATTTTGACATATAATAGGTCCTCAATATAAGAAATTTGCAAAACCCTCCCCAAAGTGAGTCCTGTTATTACACAATCGCAGCTCCCTCCACACAGGATACTGATGACACACACACACTTGACAGTGCTGAGATTCAAACCCCTACCTAGCGATGCATTACCACTAGACTATACTGCATTTATTGCATGCACCACAGAGCTTACTGGGTCAGCTGTTCCCCAAAGGTGTATTTCAAAGTGAATGACATCAGCAGGCTTGCCAAAGTAGTGCAATGGGGAGTGCAGTGTGTGTGAATGGGCCATAAACCATTCATCTGGAAGCACACACACAACAGTCAGTCACACACAGGTTTACATTTAACAGGAACGTGTATACAATTGCTACATGAATAATGACTTGTACAGTCATGTTAGACAGTTATCACAAGCACCACAGACACTATAGTGCTGAGGGATACCAGAAGCAAATGTCTACAGTGATTGACATTTGCACATCATGTGGTATTGGCCAATTGGATGTGTACTGGGTGAGACAGACCTCATGATGGGAAGCTCTTTGTCACTGTCTGTCACTCTCTTCCACACATCTATGTATGTGTAAGTTTGGCCTATTATAGTGTGTTTTCCTTGGATATATGTGTGTATTCCTATACAATGTGTGTGCAAAGCATGATTGGTGTGCAATGTGGAGTGTGTGCACAAACATCTGTGACTGACAGATATGTATAGTCCACTGTTGTTGCCAGACATGGGCTTCATTTCTTAAGTGTGGGAGTATGCCCAATATGACCTTACAGTATTTTGTTGTCAGACATGGGCTTTGTTTCTCTAAGTGCGGGAGCATGCCCAGTATGACCTTCTGCATTGAATGTGTGAATCCATTCCAGGTAGGTTGTACTCTAGTGCAGGCTTTTGTGTTCTTCACTTACAGCTGCCAACCTGTTTCTGCAGGATATTTGTAGATCGGTTGACAACATGGGGTCACAATGGGCAAAGGATAGTGGGATACTGTAACTAATTACGTCTGTGCTGCTTCTGCTACATGGTTCTGGTGTTACTAGAGATATTCAGACATATGTACTGTTTTACACTGTGATGTTTTATGTCATCAACTACTGACAGGTATACATATTTGCTTGTAGTAATTTCCTGGGGAACACAAGATGAATGAAGCTGTGTCCAGTATTGTGGTCTGCAGCCTACATATTCTTGCACAATCATGCCATTATGGAGGGCGAGCTGTAGACACTTGCTGATGGGTCTGTGTAAATAGTTCAGCACCTTGGTACTTTGGTGGCTCAGGATCCCATGCTTGTACATCCATCAACGTGACAGTATGGCCATATCCTGCTGTGGCCATACCTCACAGCTGTACAGATTCACACAGGTTACCCAGAGGCAGGGCTCATATTTCTGGTCATTACCCATTAACATTGTGGTTTACAAGCAGGTTTGTAGCCACCCATTCCTGAGTTTGCAGGCAGGGATAGTATGTGCACACATCTGAGTTTCAGACTTCACACACTCCATGGCGTCCATGCTTCTAACCCCCCTCTGTTATTCTATCCTCTTTCGAACAATATGCAAATGTTATCTGATAAGTATCCCTATAGTTATCACTTTTTCCCAGCAGTATTTAGGGGTTGGTCCACAGTTCATGCAGTAGAACATGGTGGACTTGCTACTGGGATTTGTCAACATGGCCATGAATTTGTGTTCTGTGGACTGTGTTATGTTGTTATTTGGGAGTCCATGAGATAACATACAGTATGGGTGAGACACAGGCCTTTGACAGAGGACTGAAGGGCATTTGATAGTGATGTAGGCCATCTCTAGCAGGCCGGTGCATTGTGTCACTCCTACAGTCCCTGGCTGCAAGCCACTATATTCCCCTGGGGTGACAGGGTAGGTGTGCAAGGTGTTATGTCAATAGTTTCTGTCCTTATTGATCCATTGGTGTGGATGCTGGCAGGGTACTGCTTACAGCTAGGGACACACCTGCATGGGACACCTCTTCAGCATGCTGCATTCTGTGGCTATTTCCATACAGAGGTGGGGGGCATATTGTACTCATTCCCAACAACAGGGATAAGACCTGTGAGGTACCTGTGGCTGATGATGGGGTGAGCTGGGTGCATGTGTTCTATGGAAGCTACTTGCAGATGACTCACAGATATACGTGGGACATTCCACTTATGCTGGCTTGTGCAGGGACATCAGCACTTTCTCAGTACTTCACACGTGTTTCTTTTGTGGTCTGCCAGTGTTTGTCCAGATGACATCAGTATTCCATATTACACAGCCAACTAATGTGCTGCTAACCTGCATGTACAATTCCAAAGGTGTGTCCACACTCTCTGTCTAGGGTACTTCCACCTGTGTATTGTTTGTATGTCTGGGCCCACATTCATGACATGTCCATCTTTCAGATGGTGACAGATATTACATCAGAATAATTAGTATGGATTACTGCTGGATTGTGTCTTGCTTGGATACATTGTGTTTGGCACTGCAGTTGTAAGAACTTGGCCCTGTCATCAACAGTACTGGCCATTGGCCACCGGGACACAACCCTCCATGCCTACATGCTGACCACTTTCACACAATATACAACACACAGAGCCCTGCATATTGTACACATGCTAGAATCTGTCCTGCTACTTTGGCCAGCTCAGGTAATCTGTGCTCCACTGTTATACCTAAACATAACATGTTACTACATTTCTATATAGGATTGTGTGTGTGTGTGTGGGGGGGGGGGCACACCTGACAACTAAACATTTGCTATGACTGTACTGGTATTTCAGGTACTCCATTTCATTCTGTATTCTGACTTGTTATGCAGACTAGAGGCATATCAGTGTACTATAGCTCTTAGGTTTTATTGACCTACATTTCATTTTCCGAATTCTTACCCTTCAGAACTAACATCCCACTGCCTGACCTGTTGTAATCTGTCTGTGTAGGTTTGGAGGGGGGCTGTTCTCCATAGCCATTAATCAGAGGCCTTAGCACAACCTTTCTTTGTGTTTGTCTACACCTGTCCTGCTGACTGAGACTATTGTTGGATATGTGAGCCTCACTGGCATACATATGTGTGTGTCATATGGACACACATTTGGCCCACCACATGTCCCGCAGTGGGTTTTGTCACCTTGTCTAGTACTGCCTACTATGTTGACACTGGTATTTGTTAAGGATTTTATGCTGCTGATGTAAGTGTCTACTATCTGCTGGCATCCCATTTAGCCACCCTATTCCCTAACATGCTCACATCCATACCATAGATACAGGTAGCAGAACATACTACTGGATTTAGCAGTTGATAGTGAGCGTGACTTACCTTGTGGCTGTGCCAGTATTGAGGATGGTGCTGGAGGGCTGACTGTGTCGGATGCATATGGTACACTCCCTATACATGGTTAAACACAGGTAGTATCATGGTTGGCATCCTTTTTACTGTATGTGCAAGTCGGAAAGAGGTGTCATTCCCTAGGTCCCTACCTTGTCAGTGTATGTGGTATGTGTTGCCTCTTTGCCAAGGCCTGGGCATATTGGGCATGCCTCCTTCTGCCTACTGAGGCAGGCTCAGGTTGTTTCTCCTCTGAGTCACTCTGTGCCTGTGCTGACCTTGGCAATGGTGGGAGGCTGTGTGGCCCTGCCCCATGCTGTTCCTGTGGCAGCTGTTTCTGGAGGATCATATTGTGTAGCATGGCACATACAATGACAATTTGGGTGCATGTAGTTGGTGAGTACTGCAAGGCTCTACTGGGTATGTCCAGGCACTGGAACTGTGACTTGAGCATCCCAAACACACGGTCTATTATGATTCTGGTCTGTGTGTGTGTGCCTCATTATGAAGTTCTTGTTTGGGTGTGGGTGCATTTCTGATGGGTGTCATCTGCCACGGCTCCAGTGCATAACCAGCATCCCCCACTAGGATGCCATATGGGATGTCCCCATTGGCAAGTCTCTGGTACAGCTGTGTCATATGCCAAATGTGGGAGTTGTGATAGCTTCCAGGGCTGCCAGCACACACATTCATTATAATGCCCTGGGCATCGTACATGACCCGGCAGTTGATGGAGGGGAAGCCCTTGCGGTTTATGTGGACTCTACCCTGCTCACCGGGTGGTGCTTTGATGTGTATGTGCATGCAGACTATAGCACCAACTACCTCAGGGTATTCTGCTATTTGGTTGAAGAGTCTCATATTGCTGGTCAACGCCTCATGGGTGTTGAGGAAATATATGTGCTCACCGGCATGTGCTGACATGGCATCCATGAACTGGTGGAGTACCCTGGATGCTGATGCCTGTGAGATCCCCATGATATCCCCAGTTGGCCTTTGGAAGGTATCTGTGGCTAGTATTCTTAAGCCTACACATACCTTGGTATCCACTGGGATGGAATCCCCTCTGTTGTTTCTGTGTGTGAGGTGGGGCCGGCACAGCTCAACAATTTGCTGCAGGAGGTCCCTGTCCACCCTATAGCACTCCACTATCTCCAGCTCATAGAGCCCCTGGTAGGTTACCCTGTGTCTGTACACTCTTCTCATTTTCCACACTGTGGGTTGGTCACCAGCATTCTCATCCTCACCAATCCCAGCCTCTTCCACATGTTGATTTATGAGAGCCAAATGCAGCCCCTATCATTTTGTTGCTTTTGTTAGGTAAAATTTCCCCATTTGTGTACACCGATGGTGTAGAGTTTGTGGGAAAAAAACAGAGGGAAAGGTGTTTGCATTGTTTATAGTAGTGTGCTGGGCTGGGCTGCAGCCTGTGTAATTGGCTGATTCTGATACATTTCACCTGCCAGCTATGCTAGTTTTCCTTGATTACCTTCCTACTACTGTTTTACCTTCTCTTTGCCTTCCTGTTTAAGCCCCGAGGCGCACCACACAAATCCATTGCTCAGATGTGAACAGAGCTGTTATTTCTTGGTTTAATTTTTTTTTTTTTTTAAAACCCGGTGCATGGCGCACACACCCATTTAGGCAATGTAAAGTTTGCTCAACAACTTCAGACACACACCTTTCCTTAGCTCTGCTAAGCTAAGGGCAAACCCGAGACGCAGATCTCCAATAAGCTTACAGTATGCCTGACACACCCCTCTATCATGTCATCTAACTCTTAAGTTTGCACCATGGTTTACTTGCACCTACACGGCTGGGTGCAGGCTAGCCATGAGTGGAAATCTGTAATTCAGTATCATTTCCCTCATTTACATAGAATTGACTGCTAATCCCTAGTTACAAGTCTGATACTGAGCCTTCCCCCTTAGCAACCACTATTCACTGGCCTTGTTGTCTTCTGCCTGCCATTGACTATAATGGCCAAATTGTGATTTTACATAAAAAGCTTTTTTCAAGGTTTTAGTTTTATTTTCGGCCCAATCCCGTTTGCGCACTGCTGGCCTACTCTTAAACTGCCGAAATCGGACAAAAGAAAATAAAAGTTATTTTTTTAAACAATTTTCCATGTCAATGGCCATATATCTGGCCATTGGTATGCATTCCACATTATATACACCCTTTATTTGGAGCTGTCATGACTCCATTTTGTAGTGTGCATAAATATACTCGATTACTAACCGAGTACATTTCTGCATGTTACACTAATCCTGCACGGATGGCTGCCAGATTCCTGGATCGCTAATTCACCTAATTTTCATGGTTTTCACCTGCAAATGGGGTAATTAGCATACAGGAGCTGTGTCCATGCAGGAATAGTGCAGGAGCACTTGTGCATGTCCTGGGTGCTTGTTCCTGGATCTCTCAGCGGCCATATTGCCTCCAGCAGCTCTTGCACTACTCCTACAAACTGTGCAGAGCTTGCTGAATCCCGGGGATTTTCTTTTCAGTAAGTTGAACATACTGCTGTACCAAGTACCACAGCTGTGTTATTTACATGGGATCACTATAGTTCTTATATATCCTTTCTATATAGAATTTTACAGTTAGGGTGATTAGTAGGATGATTACAGTATCTGCAGTGTTTCAAAAGCAGGTGCATTTAGATTTTTTTTTCTGCAAATACTGCCTAAGCTGTTTGTTGAATTTTCCAGAGTTTTAAGTTTTTTTGTGCCTATAGGTAGTTGATTCTGTAGTGTTTGTCTTCTTCTTGAAAAGCTTTCTCACCAATGGTAAGTTTAAATCTAGGGCTAATCAGTGTGAATGTGTACTCTTGGATACATCTAAGGGAATATTTCTGTTCCTTAATATGAGGTACTGTTTTAAGGGGTGGGCAATATCCCAGTGCTAAAATTGTATTTATCAGAGTGCTAAGTAAATAAATTATTATTGGGAAGCCAGAGTACCTTTTCATATAACATGCATCCATCTTCAGAACTGCATATATATGTTTCTTAACACAAAACTCTACAACCAAAATTCTTCCAGGGAGTCCCACTAAGCAAAAATATCTAGGGACTGGGTTTTATTCATTTGCTTCTGCACTCTTCCCTTTCATCAAACATTATATGAACCTACTTCACATGTATAGTAAATTTTCAGTTGCAAAGCCTGACTAAAAATAAAAAATGTAAATCCTTTTCCTTGCTAAATGTTTGGGTAATTGCATCCCATTCCAGCTAATTCTTAGATGCTGTCCCACTGATATAAATTCACTCAAAGACTTCCTTGGCAAAAACTTCTGTGGTGGCACTACCAATAAGAACTGTGTTCTCAAGCTTGTGTAATAAGATAGGAACGGATTCTAACCTCCCAGCAGTCAACTTGTTTGTGAGTCTCTTCCTTCAACAATCAGTCCTCAAACTCATGTAATGAGATAATCACCACAGGCAAAATCCAATAACATTTCCTTGTAAGCTGTAGGTCCCCATCTATGACCCAGGAAATCCATACCATGCATGTAAACCTATGAGAAACACTCACCATCCAACCCATTGCCATATTATTGGGTGACTTTAATTACCCCACTATTAACTGAGAATTATATTAGACACCAAATATACAGGAGTAGAGATTCTTGAATTTCGTAAACACAAACTCCCTGAACCAGATTGTCTGTACACTGACCAGGGGTGCAACCATACAGGATCTGGTTCTCACTAATATGGGAGAGTGCTGCACACCACCCTCGTGTAATGTCTTCTCTGGCAAGGTCAGACCACAAAATGGTCTCCTTTGAAATAAAAATAAAACCTGGAAAGCCAGCTAACCCTATAATATTCAAGAACTACTCTAATGCTAACTTCCTGCTATTAAGTGATAACCTGGTAAAATGTCAAGCCCCCATAAGCCCTGACAACACTGCTGCCTATGTGGAACTGTTCACAGAAACCCTATACAAGCATGCTGATAACCACATAGAGACAGCTGTACTCGCCAGGACGAAGTACAGAACTAACTCAAAAAAGAAGCCACCCTGGTGGAATCCCAGAAACAGTAGGCTGCATAACATAGGGAAGAAAATCATGGCAAAAATTATGAGGTACAGCACCCAGCATCATAAAAGCACTCTGACCAAACTAAGAAAACAAATCAAAGGACAAATAAAGTCTACCAAAGCCAAATTTCAGATAAATTTGGCCACCCAAGCCAAGGACAACCACAAGGCATTGTTTTGCTATGTCCACAACCTCAAAGGCAATACACATTGTGTGCAGAGCTAATTGCTAATGGAGTCACCTATACTGAGCCAAAATATATAGCAAAGCTACTAGCCAACAAATTCAGCTCCAATTTTAGCCTGCTTTCCCCCTCATCCTTCCCTCAGAAATACCATCAAATATGCTGTCACTAGAGAACAGGTCCTTAATGCTCTGCCTAAGACCAAGAGCACTGCATCAATGGGCCCAGGCAATATCACAGGATGCCTTCTAAACAGAATGAAATATGACCTCTGGAATTGCTGTTTAACTGTATTCTCCAAACAGGCTTCATGCCTCATGAAAGGAGAACAGCTACAGTCATCTGTCTGCACAAAGGTGGGACATCTACAGACCCTGGAAACTACAGACCCATAAGTCACTATTCTCATGCAAATCCTTGGAAAGATGTATCATGAAAATGATCGATAATGACATAGGAAATCTCCAGAGACTAGACCCACCCCAATTTGGTTTTGTCAAGGGCAGGTCAGGACTACTTAACCTGGTGGACTTCTTTGAGAATGTCCCCAAAGCAATGGATAAGGAGAAAATAGTTCACAATGCCTACCTTGACCTGGCCAAGGCATTTGATGCGATACTCCACTTGGGCATTGTTGACAAACTCAACAGGTTAGGTGCAAACCCTTATATCACCCGATGGATAGCCAGCTGGCTCAAGGACAGGACCCGGGAAATTAGAAATGGGAAATCCACATCCACCAAGAGGCCAGTCACAAGTAGAGTCCCTTAAGTATTAGTCCTGGCACCGCTCCTTTTTGGCAATCACTTTTCTGAAGTCAAGGCCAAAGTCAGTGGCCTCTGGCATACTACATTTGCAGATGATTGCAAATTAAGAACTGTCATTGAATCCTCCACTGACACAAATGTTCTTTAGGAAGGGCTGACACAAACAAACTGGGGTCAGAGCCATGGACTAAAGCTAAATGCCAAGAAATCAAAATAGTATCCTTTGGGAAGTCATCCACCCCTGGTAACTATCATATTGACTACACACCCCTAAGAGCTGACCCAGTAGTCAGGGACCTGGGGACACACACACAGACAGTAATCTATCCTTTGACCATACGTGTCTACAGTAGTGAGAAAATCATTCTATGTTGTATAACTTATAAATAGAGATATGGCATCTAGGTCAAAATACATGATTATTCCACTGTATTCGGCATTCATCAGACCTGTCATTCAGTATAATGCCCCCTTTGGTATGTACCTAACCAGGCATATCCAACAATTGGAACTTCCACAGAGGTTCCTCACTAAATGAATACAGAGCATTAGAAACATGCTATATGCAGACTGCCACAAGGCTCTATCCCTGAATTCTGTTTCCTACAGGCTGTTGAGGGGAAATCTATGCCTGGCATAAAGGGCAATGTCAGTCCCCACTCTGATGGATCTCCTGCATATCCACAAAACAACAGCACCAGAATTACCCATTCTAAAGACTTAAACCTTGGCTGTGATATAAATAGGACCTGCTGGAGAGACATGTATGTATTGTAGAGGCTACTCCTTCTCTGAAACAGGCATTCATTGGAAGCAGAGTTCTTTCCCTAACCTAGTTGAAGTGTAACTTTGACAACTGGAAGGGGAACAGGAAATTCATCCCTGATTTGGCACCTGTGTCTCTAATGGACACAGGCAGCCTGTAAATGATTCCTCACCCAGGGTCCTGCTTACAAATGTTTCATCTCCCAAGCCCCTGCTTACACTTATCAAGGGTACCAGAACATTTCAGAAATTTGGAATGCATGACTAGGCTTAAAAAGGTCCTTGTGGTCATTAGCCTATTATACACATATGACCCGATGAAATTCCATAAAGAAGTTTTTAAAATGCCAGTCCAGCAGATACAATTGACTGGAAAATGAACATCTGCAGAGATGAAACCTGCCAATACTTCTCCATATTCAACAACCACCATTCTAGAAAGCTCCTATTACTTTCCTTCACAGTTTGTGATAAGTAAAATCAAAAGAATTGGACGATGTTTCACTTAACTATACTCCCTGATATTTCACCTTATTCACAACAGACAGAAATGTATTATCAACCTACATCTCTCTAGCTGGTATGTAGATTAAACTCCAGACTCTCAGAAATAATTTTTGCAGAGTTGTTGCTTTATCAGATGCTAGAAAACATCACTGTGGTGTACTTAAGGCTATTAACTGCCAACTAATATCACTCTGAGCTGCCCTCTTTACAAATACATTTATCTTTAAAATGTTAAAAGAGGGATATTAC